>NC_087221.1:4561815-4583127 GCF_015104395.2 Macrobrachium nipponense | reverse complement strand
CAGAAAACTCACCTACCAAAGTCAATACAAAGGTGACTAATATGATAGTTGCAGTCTCCTCCAAAAAAAGGGAGCCCAAAATCAATCAACAATTCGGGAAGCTGTTCCAAAACACTTCCAACAAGAATAAACCAAGGGACCAAGCCAATTAGATAGAGCTACCTTCAGAGCCATCAATTGTCACATTAAGCCAAAACAAAACAACCCTAGAAATGCAAAACTATAATTACATCCACTACGAAGCGCACAAGGAATACATCCCCAAATAATGACAGCTTTAAAATAAAAACCTCAAATGGGTTTCAGTGTTTTTGGAAGAGTTCTCTCCACCTAGAAAGGTGGTTCCAAAAGCAGTTTCAGCCCAAAAACATATGAGTTCTGATCAGTCTTGCCGCCTAAGACAAATGAACCTTGTGATTCGCGGAATCACAGTAGAAATTCTGATCAGAATCAATACCAAAAATATGATCAGCCAAAAACTCTAAATTCCAATTCAAATGAAAAGGGATTAAAGAAACAGTCACTTATAAAGAGAACTTTCCTCTCCACACTAGGAACAGTACTTCCCCTCTAAGGAGTGGGAAGTAGCACTTTTTACCACCGTAACATTCATGTTTGATATCCTTCAGTGGAACTGTAAAGGTCTCAGAGCCCGTGCAGAAGACCTTAAAGTCTTAATTCATGAATCCAATCCAGGGATTATATTGCCTTCAGGAGACAATGTTTAGGTAACAACCCTTATAATCCTGGACTAAATTATTCAATATTTAACTCCTCTCCCCCAAGTGGTGGTCGGGCCCATGGAGGTGTTGCAATTATTGTTAATAAAGCTCTGCAGCACTCCATAATAAAATTAAATACAACTTACAAGCTGTTGCTATTTCAGTCATCTTGGAAAAGAGGATAACAGTCTGCTCCTTATACCTTCCACCAGATCTTGTTTTTATCAGTGAAGATATTCAGGCCTTAATTAACCAACTTCCAGCTCCTTTTCTACTTCTAGGAGATTTTAATGCCCACAATCCCCTTTGGGGAAGTCGGTTTCTAGACGGTAAAGGGAAATTAATTGAAGACGTTATTGATAGGAATGATGTTATCCTATATAATAATGGGTCAATGACTTTCCACAGATATTCATGATAATCATTTCTCTGCCCTGGACCTTAGTATCTCTTCAACAAGCATCCACCTTGATTTTAGTTGGTCTGTTAACGAAAATTTAAATGGGAGCGATCATTACCCGATCCATTTAAAATATGCTGTGAATGGTCCATCTGAAGTTTTACCGAAGTGGAAGGTAGAGGAGGCAGATTGGGATAAATTCAGTAAGGGCGTCATACTAGATAGGGAGTTTGAGTCATTTCAATCTCATCTAGATGCTTATGATTATTTTATTGAATCTACTCTGAAGAGTGCTGAAGGCTCGATTCCCAAAACAAAAGGCACCTCGTAGACCTGCAGTTCCCTGGTGGAATAAGACTTGTGGTATTCTGAGGAAAGTTACTAGGAAGTGCTACAGACGTTACAAAACTAGTGGTTCTCCTCAGTCTAAATTAATCTACAAACGTGCTTTAGCCAAGCAACGCCGCTTTTATAAGAGAGCCAAAAGAGAAAGTTGGCTCTACTATATTAATGGTGGAATAAACTCAAAGACTCCACTTAAAGTGGTGTGGCGCAAAATAAGGAAACTGAGTGGGAAATTTGTTGCGTCCCCATTACCCTCATTAAAAATAAATGACACTCTGATCACAGAGCCCACTGAAGTTGCCAGTGAGCTAGGAAAACACTTTCTGAAGTTCCCAGCGCCAAGAATTATTCACGAGAATTTCAAAAAATTAGGAATCTGAAATGATTCTGGAATTCGATTCAGGAAAATCTGAACCATACAACTACAGGTTTTCCTTGAGAGAATTACGGGAGGCGCTCTCCTCTAGTGAATCCACAACTCCAGGTGAGGATACAATCATATATGAAATGCTAAAACACCTCCCAGACGATGCCAAAAAATATTTATTGAAGATTATAAACAAAATATGGGAAACTGGAATTTTACCCAACGACTGGAAAAATATCCATAGTTGTTCCAGTTAAAAAGCCTAATAAAGATGCTTCCCTAGCCACCAGCTATAGACCAATAGCTCTAACCAGCTGTGTATGTAAGCTGATGGAGAAATGATAAATACTAGACTAGTTTGGCACTTAGAAAACTGAAGGATTAATATCATCATTTCAATTGGTTTCAGGAAAAACCGCTCCACCCTTGATCCGTTGCTGAGGCTGACCAACCAAATCCAGCAAGGATTCGCCAAACAATGTCAGACCATTGGAGTATTTTTTGACCTCGAAAAAGCATATGACACTGCCTGGAGAATTGGCATCATGAAAAATTGCACAAGATGGGCATATGTGGAAGAATGATCAGATTTATATATTCCTTTTTAACGGACAGATTTTTTTAAGGTAAAAGTGGGAAACTCTTTCTCCCAACCTTTTGTGCAGGAGGAAGGAGTTCCCCAAGGAAGCGTTTTAAGTGTAACACTCTTTTCAGTGGCAATAAATAGTGTGGTTGAAAAAATCTTGCCTCCTGTTAAATGCTCACTTTTTGTTGATGACCTTGCAATATACTGCACTGGATATGATTCATTGTCAGTATGTAAACATCTGCAAAGGTCTATTAACGCAATTACTAAGTGGGCTGATGAGAATGGGTTTAAATTCTCCTCTTCCAAAACAGTTGCAGTAAGATTTACCAGATGCCGGCGTGTGGAAGAAGTTCCACACTTAGTTTAAGAGGATCTACATTCCTTATGAAAGTGAAGTAAAATTTCTGGGGATGATTATTGACCACAAACTAACATGGGCCAGCCACATAAATGCCCTAAAGATTAATGTGAAAAAATCTTTGAATATTTAAAGGTTGTTTCTGGTTTTAGGTGGGGGGCTGATAAAAAATCCCTTTTGAGGCTATATGACTCACTGTGTCGCTCCAAGCTAGACTATTGCTGTCAGATCTATTCCTCCAGCTTGTAAAACCAAGCTAAAGGAATAGGATGTTGTACAGAACATGGGGTTTGAGAATATGCTCAGTGGCTTTTAGAACTTCTCCTGTTGAAAGATATATGTCGACACAGATCATCTTCCCCTAGATCTAAGAAGGCAAGAGCTAGGGTTGCGATACGTGGCTAGAATTAAAAGTGCTCCCAAAAATCCCTCCTTTGAAGTACTTAAAGGAAACAGACTCGCGGAATTTCTGTGGTACAAGAGCTTCTAAACCATTCCAAATTCGACTGAATGAGGATGTTAGGGATAACCATCTCAAATCCCAGAAAGTCCTGGAAGTAAAACATCCTGTAATCCTCCATGGCTTATTCCTGAAGCATTGGTATGCAAGAAATCATTTAAGAAGAAGGATTGTACTGAAGAGGAGATTAGGGGAAAATTCTTAGAGCACGACGTTACCCATGCCAATTATGTGAAGATTTATACAGATGGATCAAAGTCAGATAGTGGTGTTGGGTGTGCTGTTATCCTTGGTGATACAGCATATACAGCTAAATTACCTGACTTTGCATCAATATTCACTGCCGAATTAACAGCCGTAGTCTCTGCCCTAGACTTAGTTCTTCAAAGTAGTGACACTAATTTTGTCATATACTCTGATTCTAAAAGCACTTTAGAAGCTATCAAAAGATTTAATAGCTTTCATCCCTTAATCCAAAAGCTTCAGGAGGTCACTTTTTTCGTATATATTGTCTGCGTAAGTCGGTTTCTTTCTGTTGGGTTCCTTCTCACGTGGGGATTCACGGAAACGAGACTGCAGACAGGGAAGCAAAAGCTGCTAGCGCTCTGCCAGAAACAACCTTCAGGAAAGTGCCTCATACAGACCTAAAAGGTCCTATTAGGTCTTTTGTATTAAGTAAGTGGCAAGAAAGGTGGACTTCTCTTCTTGCCAATAACAGTAAGTACAGAAGTATTAGGAAAAATATACAGCCGTGGCCTTCGTCATTCCAGCTTGACAGACGAGCAGAGGTTATTTTAACGAGGTTAAGGATTGGGCACACTTATTTAACCCACCAGTTTATTTTAGAAGGAAGCAGCCCACCATTGTGTGCTTACTGTGACGAGATACAAACAGTGAAGCACATTCTGATGGTTTGCCCCAGATATTTTAACCAAAGGGAAAGATATTTCCAGGGTAAATCCCTCTCAAATATCTTGGGAGATGAAGCAGACATTCTGCTCTCATCTCCTTTTTAAAGTGCATAGAATTTTTAATAATATTTAGATAAATTTTTATAAATCATATACAGATTTTTAAAGACATTAAACTATTTTAAATATATATTACTCCATTCATTAAAATTCATTCAGTTTTTAATTTATTTATTAGTCACGTCTATTTTATGAATCATTTCTTTCTCTAATTCATTCATTCATTTACCATAATTCAACTTATTTAACCTTCATTACGGCGCTGAATGGCCTTCTTGGCCCCAGTGCCTGGGCTTTAGCCCTAAATATCATACATCCATCCTTTGTTGCTAGCACAATAGCTTCTACATAGTCCTTTGATTTCTCAATAAAATGTGATATTTGGTACGGACATGATCTATTTTCGAACTATAATAAGCTAACGTAGCCAGCAAGTGTTGTACTTCCATAATCTGATCGATATTACTAGAATGTTCGTTCACCAAACTCATTATTTGATTGGTTGAGGATAACTGCTTGCGCAGTTCGGACAAAGCTAATTCGGTTTCATGTTGCAAAAACTCAATTCTCTTATTTTGATCATTTATTTTAAGGCGATTTGAAATTCCTAAGCCTAAACTTGCAACAGATTCAAAGATGTTTAATCCAGCAAAGATAAGCGGGTTGCGACGTTCGAGATTATTGTGCCGCACAGACCACATCAGCAGGTCTCGAGCCAGATCTTCTGCCTCGGCGGTTTTATTCTGCAAGTCGTATGATAACATTTCCTCGATGCTGATTGTTTGAGCTAGCGAACCCTCTGAGTTAGCATGAAAATGACTGTGCATTTCATTTAACGAAACAGCAAACCTCAACAGGTCACTCTTTAGGTTAATGTCGTCATCCTCAGGAATAAAGATCGCCTGCATATCAACTTCTATGACTATATTGCTTGCGGTAATGAAAACGTCTTCTGTTCTTTCTACAATAGTGCCATGAGGGATTGGGCACGGGATAAGCCCCTAGGCTGACAGGTGTCTTCATGTGTCCTTTGTGTTCTTGACAAGTGCGACAATTAGCTATGTGCTTTTTTATATCTGTAAGTATCGTATGCCAATAAAATAAGGATTTGGCTTTCTGTGACATGATGGAGAAACCTGGGTGACCATGCAATGGATTTACATGCAACTAATTTAAGACGGTGGGTATAAGTGAGATCGGTACCACCACCTGGTCGTTATTCAGCTGTGGTGTGTCGCGGGTTTTCCTCGTCACAGATCTACACAGGATATTATCCTTGATTATATAATTCTGCTGCTTATACTTTATATATTTCTTTTCTTTAGGATTTCCATTTAAAGCGTTTATGATTTTTTCTAATTGCTGATCTTTTCTTTGTTCCGTCTGTAATAGTTCAGCACTCCAGCCCAGATCTTCCTGTTCAGATATAGTTTTAACAATAGGCATGGATGTTGATATATCTATTAATTCAGCTAATGGCTCCGTAGAAGATGACGCGGGGTTGCATGATAATTCATCAGCAATGATTTGCTTTCCCAGGTAAATAGCCGATCCTCGCGCCAAAGTCTTGGATGATCACATGCCACCGAGTTCGTTTGGGGCTGTGACTAAAGCCTTTAAAGAAGTCGGTTAGGGGCTTATGATTAGTGAGAACTTTGACGGGATAACAGTATATTATGAACTTAAAATGCACTAGTGAATTAACAATAGCGAGCCCTTCCTTGTCTATTACTGCATATTTACTTTCGGAAGGTCTCAGTTTACGTGAATAAAAAGCTATAGGGAAAAACTGTTTGTCTTATTGCTGAAGCAATACCCCACCTACTCCTAGGTCTGAGGCGTCTGTTGCGATAAAGAATTCCTTACCGAAGTCAGGAAATTTTAAGATACGGGAACTACACAGTTCATCTTTCAATGTATCATATGCCTGTTGATGTTTCTCAGATTATATGAAATCTACGCCCTTCTTTATAAGATCGGTTAGGGGAGCGGCTATGATTGAGTAGTTGAGTATAAAACGCCTATAGTACCCACTTCACCCTAGAAATTGCTGTATTCCCTTGACGCTAGTAGGTATCGGAAAGTTACGGATAGCCGATACCTTATCATGGACTACTTTAAGACCTTGACTAGACACCGTGAAACCTAAATAGACTAGTTCTGTTTTGAAAAATTCACACTTACTTATCTTTACCCTTAGGTTATGGTGCCTTAGTCTTCGTAGCACTAGCTCTAATTTACGTAGATGTTCTTCTATCGTATTAGAAAAGATTACAAGGTCGTCCATATAGGCATGTAGGATATCCCCTAACAAATCTCCGAACACGATGTTGATAATTCTAGTAAAAGTTACGGGAGCACAACGTAAACCAAAAGGCATACGCAAAAGTTCATAATGTCCCCTGGCTGTGCTGAAGGCAGTGTATGGTATACTCTCTTTTTCCAACGGTATCTGGTGGAAACCCTTGAGTAAGTCCAAACTGGTAAAATATTTGTTCTGACCTAGTAAAGATAGAATATTGTCAGTACTTGGCACTGGGAATCGGTCAGGGATTGTTTCCTCATTTAAGCGACGGAAGTCTACGCAGATACGCCAAGTTCGATCTTTTTTCGGTACAACTATTAACGGAAAATTATAAGGGCTGTCTGATTTCCTAATGACTCCTTCCTTTAGCATTTTACCTACTTCCTCATTTATCTCATTCTGGAATTTCATAGGGAGTCTTTACGAAGGTACATAGATAACTTTCTGCTTGTCTTTTAACCTTATTTGGTGTTCTATGACATCCGTTTTTCCTAAGGATCCATCCGTAGTGGAAAAAACATCAGTTAAAAGATCAAGAAATTTCTGCTGAATTTCTTCTTCTTGAATGTCTTTATTGATTTTATTTTTTATCGATTGCAAAAGGGATTCATCCGCAAATGATTGAGCGTGATTGATCTCAGCTACAGTAAGAATGCGATGTTTATAAACTTCCACATCCAAGATATGTTGATTTTTGTGAATTACTAAAGTGGTATTCAAATGATTACAGACTTCGGTGTTACATTATTGTTGTGAGCCGACTGTATAAATGGCTTGGGTGACGGATAATCCGTGAGTTTTCAGAGTGTCGGAAAGGATTAACATTTCAGATCCCGGCAAGGTTTTCTTTACACGCACTAATATGTTCAAAGTTACGTTCGGCTCGAGAGAGTGCGTGCAAGCTGATATTACGGGTGAGCGAGAATTCTGTTGGGTCGCATGGATGATTTCTTGAGTCATGAGACAAGTGATTGGTTCTTCAACATATGTTACTATTCTATTTGTTGTCTCCTTGTTATCTAAAACTAATTTTAAGGTGTTAGAAGACTTATAGAATTTTCCTTTGATATACACGCCGTGTTTTGCAGGGGCTAAGGTAATGTTTTGAGTGCCCATAGACGGGTATCCTATAATTACAGCGGGATACATATCAATGTTTTGTACAATGATAAAGGTATCGGAAAACGTGCGCTTACCGACCTTGTACTGAACATGAGTTACTCCTACCACATTTAATTCATTCATTCTTATACCCGAGTCTTACTCTGGACTTCTCTATAGGGAAGTTCGAAAAAAGCAAATGATGAGTCCGCAAATCCATGATATTACGTGGACTACCAGAATCAAAGAATAATGTAAATGACTTATGATCTAAATTTACTGCATGTAGAGTTGGGCGTAACTCATCTTGACTTATAATTGCGTGAATTTGTTGCAAATCTACGGGAACCTGCACAGATTTTTTGGATTCAGCCTTGTGTTTCATAGGAAAATCGATTGCCTCACAATGATCTGGTAAATGATTAAATTGATTATTTGATGCAAAAGATGTTGATATGAATGACCCAACATCGTCCTCTCCCCCCCTGGAGCTTACTACGTGGTATGTGCTTTGTTTTGCACACTCGGAAAATTTGTCTGACCTTGCGAGTTCTAGCTAGACGGCCCTGGAACAGAGTTACTTGAAGCACGATTTGTTTGTTTCTGCTGTTGAACAGCATTACTGTTCGCCTGCTTCTTTTTAAAGTACTGAGGACTCTTCTTTCTGTTTTCATTGGCAACTGTTTGCGTGTTTTTAGGATTCTGCTGTTGATTCCGCGAGAAGCATCAATTATATGAATGAGTGGAACTGTTATGAATTGAACAAAAATGCGTCCGACAGTCTGAAATCATGTGACCTGGTCTTTTACAATTATAACAAACCATCCCTGCAGCTTGATTATTATTGACCACGTTTACTTGTTGTGGTTTATTCTCATTTTTTGTAAAAACTTGAGTAAGCAAGGGATCAAGGTCATTACATTTAGACATGTGTTATTTTTATCTGTTTATACACATCTATTTCCGTACTGTTGGGCTGCAGCTTTTTGTCAAAACACCGCACTAAAGCTTCAGGCAACATGACTGTCATACACGTGAGATAAATCAAACGTATGAAATCTTTCACGGCGATATTGGATCTTGTAACCCACGTGGAGTTACTTGAATTAACCTGATATTCATTTAGCCAGTCGGCAATTACCGCCACCCGTTCTACAACATTAAGCTGAGTCATAGAGGCTTGGTTAAGGATGTTCCTTAAAGCCAGCACTACGTCTAAAGCCTCTTCACCGCCATATACAGCACGTAACCTAACGCCTCTTGGAAAGAGACTCCTCTCAGATATGCACTTGCATCTCCTTTAGCAAAGTCTATGAAGCTTTTGGCATCCTGTAATTGTACAGATGGGTCTGTGATACCTTTTGCATTTAAATGAGCGTCTACAGATGAGATCCATGACAACGTTTTGAGGCAGGAACCCATTGACCCGACCTTGAAAAGGGACTATTGCTGACCTAGCACTGACGAGAGTGACTACATTGGGGTTACCCGGTGCGGAAGAACCAGCCACAGTAGTTGCCATGTTAACTTTTACTTTTTTCTTATCACTACGATTTCTTGCGATCCTATCAAAATATCTATAAGAGTACACACGACCACTACGTAAACGCATATGCAATATAAAGTAAAAATGTGTTGCAAATAATAGGAAAATCCCCCCAAAAAGATAATATTAATACAGATAATTTGATAAAGATATTTTCGGAGAACTCCTGGAAGAAAAAGCGATTAGCAACAACGAGAAAAAAAGAATCTGCGGGCGAGAACTCGTAGTTGAAGATTGATTCCTGTAATGAATTCAGATTAAGATTGGATAACTCACCCCAGGAATACTGGACGATCGACTCTTGATGTACACCCCTCGAGTAGGCTCCTTCACGTGGTGAGGGGGGTAAGGGATTCTGCCTTCAAGTTTGCGAAGGCCGGATCCTGACGGAACGCCTACAAAACTTTTGGCATTAACTTGCGTGGACATTTCCATTTTCTTTCAAAATTTTTCTGCTTGGGTGAGTCTGGGAGGGTTCGTGGTTTGGGGGGGGGTTTGTATTCGAAGCTAATTGTGGGAGTTGTGGTGGTGAGTCGCCACCCAATACGGTTTGGACCCAAGAGATGGTGATGGGATTTTCCCATTGCTATCTTAAGGGCGGAACCATCTCCAGGGATCAGCCCATCGGAATCCAGGGGGGGCTGGTTTTTGGGATGGTACTCCTGGCTTTTGTCCGGAAGCCCACCAATATGTTTGGAGTGGGGAGTCTGTCCCCATTAGTGGGGGGTAGAACTCCCAGCAGGCAGATTGGCTTATACCTGGGCCACTGCAAGCATATTGGTGCTATCCCGAAAGGGTAGGGTATGGGGCAGACTGTGGGGAAGCAACTTCTACGTGCGCCATTGGTGGAGAATGTCGGATCCTGTCTAGTCCGCGATACCTTGTTGGTCTTCCCAAGCAGTTGGTGTTGTGTGTGTATGTATATTCCCCCCCCCCCCCCTTTTTTTTTCCTTCAAAACTAACATGGATTATATGTCTAGTACAATTGTCCCCTGGATCCCCCGACTCTTTGGCACCGTTGACAACCTTAGGCTTGGATAAGGACCTCCTTTGCCATCCCCAACCTCCTCCAATGAAAACATCAAAGATTCTTTGATTGTTACTACAAGCCCATTATGTAGTTCAGAACAGAGGAAATAAGAATAGCAGATTTAATAATAGAAATAAGAATGCTAATCCTGATATTGGAATTTTACTTGGATCTCAAGAACCTGAGACTTATAATAAATACCTTTCTCTTGATATCGACAAAAGCATAAAAGAACTGAATATATTTGATGTCCATAGAGATATTGTAAAATGCATTGGCAGAGAACCAAAGATAGCCTCTCAAGGTGAAGGAAGCTTGCTTGTGGAAGTTTCATCACCAGATGAAAGTAGAAAATTATTGTCTATTAGTGCTGTAGAAGGAAGCACAGCAAAATGCACTCCTCACAAAACAATGAATCAGTCTAAAGGAGTAGTGTATAGTACTGAACTCCTACATTATTCTGAAGACACTCTCCGAAAAGAATTTGCTGATCAAAAGGTGGTTGATGTGAGACGAATCAAGAAAAAAGTATTGGGAATATTACATCCAACACCTACTCTGATACTCACCTTTGATTGTTTGAGACTCCCTAAATTTCTGAAAGCTGCATGGTTTCACCTGCCAGTTAGACAGTATATTCCCGCTCCCAGAAGATGTTTCCATTGCCAAATGTTTGGCCATTTGATAACATGTAGGAAAAAAGAAAGGAATGAACCAGCCCATATGCTTTAACTGTGGCAGAAAGAGCATGGGAATTGTGAACTTACTCCATGCTGCCCTAATTGTGGGGGAGACCATAATGCAGCACATAAATCATGTATCAAGTATCTCATTGAAAAAAAAACACTTTGTATCAAGACTCAAGAGCGCATTACCTTTAAAGAAGCATGACAAAAGACTTTGCAGAAATAAAACACCCAGAAGTCATTTGTAGATGCAGTAAAAGGAAATGAGGAAAGACAAAAGAAATTGAATCTCAAAAAGTGTAATGAAGATAAAGAAGATAAAAAGGATGCTGGGAAAATTGTCAAACAAGAGGACTTTAAGTGAAGAGTCTGTAACAATGCCTGAATCAAAGTCAAGCACCTTGAGAAAGGAGATACATCCATAGAAAAAGTTGATTCAAACAAAAAATGAGTAAACCTTCACCATCCGTGGTTCAGCTGACCCTCATAGAACATCGGAATTAATGGAAAATAATGAGTCATATCCTACTATCTTATCATACAACACAGCAGCAACAAATGTAGAACCTAAGGCAAACAAAATGTTAAACTCAGTTCAGCTTGGTTTAGACATTAAAATTAGACTAGCTGAAAATGATAAACCAGATACTGCAAGGGTCGAAGATATTACTAAAGATACTGCTGTTTCAAATACCATCATAAGTGATCACTTGGTACATTCAAATGACCCTCTAAGTACTCCTTCGACATCTGGAACTGTACCAAAAGTCCATCACAAAACTCAGATGTCATCTTCGGAAAAAAAATAAAAAAACATAACAAAACGATCTTGGACAGGGGATCATCCTCTAGAAAATAGGTACTTTCTCTGCTATATTACAATGGAACTGGCAGGGACTTCGCGCCAAATATGAAGAGCTACTATGTTTGATTAATACTTATCCAGTATGCTTAGCACTACAAGAGACTATGCTAAGCAACAACAAAATGCTTACTCCTGCAGAGTTTTTTGCATTCCACTCCCAATTCCCTATACAGGGAAATTCGGGAGGAAGTGCTCTTCTTGTAAGACGAGATATTGCTCACTCAAAAATACAGTTGCAAACTCAATTACAAGCTGTAGCTGTCAAAATTCACTTAAAAAAGACTTACACAATTTGTTCATTGTATCTCCCTCCTAATAACCCAATACTTGAACGACAGTTAACACACTTGTAAGAACAGCTACCCCGACCATTTCTGATATTGGGAGACTTTAATGGTCGACATGAACTTTGGGGTGACATTTTAACAATCAAAGAGGAAACCTTATCTTATCATCAATAGAAAATTCAGATATGACCCTTTTGAATACTGAAAAACCCACCCATTTTTCACATTCAGACTGGTGCATTTTGATGTATTGACTTATCTATCACCAGTTCTGATACATTCATTGACTTCAACTGGGAGGTATTGGAAGATCTATACGGCAGTGATCATTTTCCAATTGTCATCAGAACTGAGAAATATGAGCCAGTATACAGAATGCCTAGGTGGTGTACCAATAAAGCAAATTGGCCCCTTTTCGAGGAACTAGTTATACTGAACTAGATGCAAAAGATATGCCAACAATAGGAGAAGCAGTGTTCTATTTAACAATGATTTTTATGTTTGCAGCAGAAAAGGCAATCCCAAAAACAGTGGAAAATTGCATCGGAATGCCTGTTCCATGGTGGAATGTTCAATGCAAAATAAGACATAAAGCCATGAGAGCAGCTTTTATTAGGTACAGAAGACATCGCTGTGAATGCTACTTGATCTCCTTTAAAAGGCTCGAGCCAAATTCAGATGGCAAATAAAACATGCGAGACGAGAATCATGGGCACTTTTTATATCAACAATTACCTGGAAAACACCTATGACCAAGATCTGGACAGTTATTAAGAAAATAGCAGGAAAGTACAATCCTAGTCCCCTTCCAGTTTTAAAAGTCAACTTGGTGACTTTTTATAACAGACTCAAAGGCTGTAAAGCAATGATTTTTGCAGAACATTTGCAATGCATATCAAGTAGGGATGAAAATTCTCCATTCTACGGGAGAGTGTGTTAGCAGAGTCTGAAACACTTGATTTTACCTCTTTTAAATCTGAATCATATAATATGCCTTTTACCATGGAGGAATTTTATTTGCTCTTGGTAACAGTAAAAACACTGCACCTGGACCTGATGAAACTTTTATATGAAATGATCAAGAATACTTCAAAGGAAACTAAATTTTTTATTTTTAAGTAAGTATTATTAATAGAATTTTTAAGGAGAGTGGTTACCCTAGTGTTGGGGAAATAGCAACAGTTTTACCCTTTGTCAAGCCAGGGAAAGATTCATCTGTCCCTACAAGCTATAGACCAATAGCTTTAACTTCCTGTTTTTGTAAACTTATGGAAAAAATGGTAAATTTTAGGTTGGTATGGTTTTTTAGAACCAAGAAGATTATATCCTCATCTCAGTGTGGCTTTCGCCATATGCATTCTTGCACAGATGATTGATACGTCTGGAGAATGCAATTTGTCAGGCATTTGTTTCCAAGCAGCATTATGTGGCGGTTTTCTTTGACCTAGAAAAGGCTTATGATACTACCTGGAGGCATGGAATTATGAAAGTCTTGCATGAAATTGGTCTGCGTGGAGAACTACCACTTTTTATTAAAGTCTTTAAAAAACCGTTATTTTAAAGTCAGAGTAGGTAGTACTCTGTCTAATTTGAAAGAACAAGAGAAGGAGTACCACAGAGAAGTGTGTTAAGTGTCACTCTTGTTTGCCTTAGCCATAAATGGGATAGCCTCAAAAATTCCAAAAGATGTAATGTCAACATGTTCGTTGATGATTTATCCATTTTGTGTGCTGCATCTAAAATGTCTGTTGCAGAGCGAAAACTCCAGTTGGTAATAAATAAAGTTAACAGTTGGGCCAGCTGAGCATGGTTTTAAATTTTCCTCTGCCAAAACAGTTGTTATGCATTTTTGCCGTATCAGAGGGGGTTCATCCAGACCCAGATCTGTTTTTTTTTTACAATGGACGAGACTCATATGCGTACAGGAAACAAAGTTTTTAGGCCTCATCTTTGACAGCAGGTTGACATGGGAAGCTCATCTCAGGAGCCTCAAAGTCAAATGCATGAAGGCCTTAGATGTTTTAAAAGTCTTAGGTCATACAAATTGGGGGGCTGATAGAAAGCACTTGTTACATGTTTATAAAGCAATAGTTGCTTCAAAATTGGCATATGGGTCAGAAATCTACTCATCAGCTACGACAAGGAGATTGGATACTTTGAATGCAGTTCATCATGGGGGAATTAGAATTGCAACAGGAGCCTTTAGATCCTCTCCAATATCTAGTTTTATTAGTGGATGCAGGTGAACTGCCCTTAGATTTGATAAGAAAAATTTACCCTGTTGAAATATTGGTACCGCATACAGAGAACTCCTGAGTCCTTAGCTTACAATACTGTTTTTAAAGGCAATTTTTGTATTTATGAAAAATATGCTTCATATCCAAAGCCTTTTGATACAGGGTAAAATGTGCATTAGAGGAGCTCAATGTAATAAAAGGAAAAGTAATTCCAGCAAAATTTCAAGATTCCCTCCATGGAAGTTGCCCTCTGTGAAATATTGTAAATGGTTTTCTGGTTGCAAGGCAGACTGTTCAGGTGATATTCTTAAGCAGAAATTCCTTTGCCATGCTGAAAAACATGATAACTCAAGGCAATTCTTTACCGATGGCTCCAAATCCAGTGCAGGCGTTGGGTTTGGAGTGGTATACCCTGACAGTAGTGTTAGTGGTGCATTACCAAGTTGTGCTTCTATTTTTACTGCTGAACTTTTTAGCATTTTAACAGCCCTAAAGAAAATTGTAACTTTAGAAGGAGATAATTTTACCATTTTTAGTGATTCCAAGAGTGCCTTGGAAGCTTTGGCATCTTTTTAATCCAGTACACCCTGTGGTACTGGAAATAACAGAGTGGTTGTTTTTATCAAAACAAAAACAGAAGGCAGTTAACCTCTGCTGGGTTCCTTCACATGTTGGTATTGTTGGAAATGAACGAGCTGACGAATTGGCTAAGTTAACTACATCAAAAAATCCAAGAAGTATAGCAATTCCCTGTTCAGACTACATTCCTGAAATTAAAAAGACTGTAGAATCAGTTTGGCAATTCTATTGGACAATAGAGAGTAATAATAAAATGAGAGAACTCACTGATGTAATCAACCCCTGGCTTTATATGTTAGAAGACCGTCGGAAAGAGACTGCATTATGTAGGTTACGGATCGGCCACACACGGATTACTCATGGGTTTTTAATGAACAATGACCCTGAACCATTTTGTGAGGATTGTCTTGTTCCCCTCACAGTAAAACATTTAATAGTAGAATGCCCCAGCTTAATATCAGCAAGGAACCGTCATTTTAACATAGGTTGGAAGAATGGATCTTAAACTGGATGCCATTATAGCAGAGATTTTAATGAGGATAAGCTTTTTTAGTTACCTTCGAGAAGCAGGTCTTCTTGAAAAAATTTAGGTTAGTTTGGTCAAGATGTTTGAGTTCGTGTATGTGTTAGTATGTGTAGTGTATATCATTTGCTTTTAAGTCTTTTTAGATCAGGAAATTTTTATGTACATAAAAATTTATCTCCAATTGATAGATCTATTACCATATATAATGTTTTAGTACTTTTAATATCTATTTATTTTGACAGAACTCTGTAGAATTTGGAAGTTTGTGGGGTGCCTATGTTGCTTGTATTTTTTGTTTACAATTAATTTGAAATAGGTCTGTAGGTGAGATAGGTATTTCGTGTGTTTTTGGGTTCTCTGTAGTTATCTGACAGATTTTATATAAACATATTTATAGCATTTTAATTGACTTTTTCCTTTGCAATTCCTTTTAATGATACGGCGTCAATAACCTCGTCGTTGCGACGCCAGTAAGAATTAATAAATCAATCAAACAATCTTGATGTACAACACTTCACTGAAAAAACCTGAATGGATAAAGAATGTACTTAGCTTTGGTATATATGCGGAAAGAATGTTGACGTTCCGATGACGTCACAGCCTCTCTCTCTCTCTCGCGTGGCAGGAAGTCGTGATGACGTTACAGCCTCTCTCTCTCTCTCTCTCTCTCGCGTTGCTTCCTCTTGACCTAATCTCTACGTCCTTGCCTGTGATCGCGCATTGTTTTCTATGGTGGTTGCTTCCTTCCCGTTGATGTCCGATGCTGCTTCGTGTCCGGTTTTGATTCTTTGAGATATGTTCACTTAAACGTCGATGTTGATGCTCGACTTCGTCTCGATGATGGACATATCTTCGTATTCATAGGATGTTTACAGTTGCATGTTGATTGAAGATCCCGTTTCCTCAGTTTATTATTGATTTATAGCTGGGATTCGATGATATATTTCTTCAGTAGACGTATATGGTTCTTGTGTATGTAGATTTGAGCTGCCACCATTTTCTTATCTCCCGCTTGTCCACTTAGTATAATGGTGTTAGACAGCGACAGATGGTTTGTCTTTTCTTACGACTGTTATTCGTAAGCATTGTGGGTTCTACTTCTCTTCTCGTCTACAGATATCTAGTTGGTTCTTCTTTAGAATAAGGGAGATGACTCAAACGGATGATGTTTAAACTTAACAGCTTTATTTCTTAGCTCCATCACTGGAGTAGAGAGATAGTTTGGTCGGACAACCGATCCGTTGAGTAACTAGAAAAGAACTAATATATGAGCATCGTGTCGATAGCGGAACACTATCTATCTCAGTGATTTACATATAAAATGAATACGTAGTCCGCTGGCTCGGAAGTCATGAGTTTCCACTGCGTGTTAACAGGTCAACCGCTTCCCATGGAAGGTGTTGTGAACTGTTTGTAAACAGAAATGATGATATGTCCAAATGCAAACCAGGCTACTGCAAGCATTGCACAGCGTGGTCCAGTTTCACATGGTCACGTAGGACGCTCCTAATTCACCAATGACCCGTTAGGTCGTGGGTTCTATTTACAGATATGTAATTCATCTGTATTATTTAATGTAATTATTACATATATATATATATATATATATATATATATATATATATATATATATATTATATATATATATATATATGTATATATATATATATATATATATATATATATATATATATATAATCAAAGAGAGAGAGAGAGGCATATTCAAGGTAATGATAACTAATTATTTCTATTTTATTTTCATTTATTGTAAGTGAAATAAATAAATCATAGACTTTGTGTTCAGTACATGTAACGTTTATGTGGCTTCACCCTAAATAATTCCCATTGTTTCTTATTTATATTTTTAAAATCGGTGAATATTTATAATTCCCACAGGATTTTCCACTTCTTCATATTAGTAATATAGCTTCTTGAGCTTACCTTTCTTTTGATATATTATATATATATTATTATTATTATTATTATTATAAAGTTAAGATTTACCAGCCAGTGAGTCTAATGTATATTATATATATATTATTATTATTATTATTTTATTATTATAAAGTTAAGATTTACCAGCCCAATGAGTCTAACCAGACTTACAGTGCTGGCATATATATATATATATATATATATAAAGAGAGAGAGAGAGAGAGAGAGAGAGAGAGAGAGACGTGAAACCATTAGAAGCTGAAACAGGTATAGAATTTTTAAGTCAGATATATATATGTATATTTATATATACATATATATAATTCACTTTTTTTTTTCTATGTACAAAACGGACATGCATCGGGGATGATGTGGGAATTCATAAACCTAACTTTAGCTTCAGCCCAAAGACTGGATTATACGGACTACGAAATGCGAGATCTTTTGGAATCAACTTTATTACATACCATTATTATGGCTTGTCAAAGAAAAATCTGATGATTAGTAAGAACGATAATTCGAAGGGCAATTGTTGTATCCTATTATTTATAAATTCTAGAGCGTCAAAAGAAGAAAGGGCTTTATGTACAACTAATAAACCTCCTTACATGAAACAATGTATTAGGGCTTGTGCCTTGTATGATAAGGCGCCCTATGAGGTAATGTTAGACTTGCGATAATCTATACGCTAAGTCGGTTGGTATTGCACTTCCATCTTCAATGGAGTGTCTGGGGTTTTGTAGATCACTTACGAAGTCGGTATTATCTTTACGACGATGTGTTAAAACTCATGGTTCGTGAGGTTCTTGTAGAAAACACTAAGTATAAAAATTATATATTCTTCTGAAGTTTTACATGGTGAAGATCAGATATGATTGTACAAGTCTTCTAATAACGATAGCTTGATCGCTTCTGCCAATGATGATGGCTAATCCTATTCCTCTACATGATAAAGCTTAGGTAAAGAGGTACAGGTCTTCTAATGACGATATCTATATCTCTCCCTGTCTACCATCTCTGTTACAAGTTTATGAAGGAACAGACAGTAGTTCGAACATATGAACATACATACAAATGACATAGTTTCATACGAACACAAACAAATGAGACACGCTACAGATCCACGTAGGCGGTAGTTGTCTCAAGCAGGGAGCTTGGACTAATGTTTATAAACAATTGAATGACTACAGGTGACGGCATGTCAACTTAGCCTACATACTTATTGTATACGTCATCTTTAGCGCCTCTAGTCTGATCACATTCCTGCAAGCAATCTGGTCTTTTATATATATGGACTAGCATTCCATATTTTTATTTATGTAAACACTTACATTAGCTCGGTCAGCTACCAAAACCAACCACTGAATATTACTCAACTTGACTTGCATTTGACTTATA
This sequence comes from Macrobrachium nipponense, assembly GCF_015104395.2. NCBI lineage: Eukaryota > Metazoa > Arthropoda > Malacostraca > Decapoda > Palaemonidae > Macrobrachium > Macrobrachium nipponense. The sequence continues at coordinate 4,564,420 of NC_087221.1, read as the reverse complement.
GGAGTGTGATACAGACACTATGTGAATATATATATATATACAAGTAAATAAAAAATTCAGTGTACATAAATTGATTCAAGTAATAAAATATAAACCAATGATATTGGTAAATAATAGTGATCACGTGATATATAATGATACAGTTTTTCACTTCATTTCATTAAGATACATATGCTACAGAAAATACTAATGTACTCTGATAATTGCATAGAATGAAGATTAACATGATAAAAATCATATTTTAACTGATAAAAAATTTCATATATGAATTGATAAAATTATTAATGTTTATGCTGATTGATTCGTTGATTTTTATGCTAAATGATATATCTGATTCATTAATTCATATACTAACTCATAAAGCACTGCAGATAATGGTAAGATATAGGTAAAACAGATTGATTATAGGCTACCTGATTTGTTTATACATATGTATATGGCATTCATATAATTATGATTAATATATGTGGCACTTTAAATAGATTCCTATTGCGTACACGCAAAGATATAGTTAGATTCTGTTAATTTAGATCATTTATATATAGATTCCTAGTGCCGTACACGCAAAAATATATTTCGATTCTGTTATTTATGATCATTTATATAAGAGATTCCTATTGCGTACACGCAAAGTATATTTCGACTCTGTTATTTATGATCAATTATATAAGGATACAGATACTTTATATATATAGGATACATGACCGAGGTTATACTACTTCACTTTCAACTAGCTTTCGAACAAACTTTTCGTCATTACACAGTTCCAGACAACCACCTTTAGCCAAATGAAACGGCCTTTTTCAATGGTTAAAACAAGGGGAAAATTTGCCTGGGCGGGTCCAACGTTCCATTTTGCGCTCATACTTATTCTCTGCATCCTAAGCTACACGATTACGTTCGCGATGAATAAAAAAACATCCCCAGCACGAGTCCTTCGCCAGCAAAGTAGAGTTGAATATCCTTCGGGTCGTAATTGTCGGAAGTATGTCCCTTTTTGTAGTCGATTTACACGCCGCCGGAGCGTTCGCTTAAAACGAGATTAAACGACGAGATACGGTCGGTCGAGATTAACGACGAGATACGGTGTCGGTCGAAGAAGTCCATGAAATTCCTCTCTCTTGAGTTTTTGAGACTGCCTTGACGAAGTTATGCATTTCAGCCGACTGCTGAAAATGCATAGCGGGCAAGAGGGCTTTCGAACTGGGAGAAAATCTCCCAGTTCGAATCCAAAAGTCTCAATTTTCCTCTTACTTAAATTTGTTTCCTCTCTTCTACTATCTTTAACCTCAGTCGCTCAACCTAGCTGTCCCCCCCTTCTTCACTAAAACCTTTCTTACGGGTTGGGCAGGGGGGGCTGGGTCTTGCGCATTGGCTCTTTCTTGATCCAAATGGCAGAGACTGTAGAGGTTTGGTCCGCCTCTCGAGTATGTTTTGGGGAACCCTGAGGATGTTGATATGATTGCATAGCAATATCCATCGGGGCGGAACTACCTATGGGGGACTTGCCTGCGGAATCCGGGGAGGTATAGTCTTCTACGGTAGGACTCCTCGGCATTCTTTCCGGTGTGCCCTCTATTTGAAAAACATGAATGGATGATTGCATACTAGTTATGCCCTCAGTCCTATCAAGCGGGTTTTGCTTACACTTGAGCCACTCATGTTATGGTAGAGCTATCCCTTCGGGGTAGGGGTAAGGGAGTGGACATATGGGAGTCAGTCTCTGCTGAGTGTCTTTGGTGAGAGATGGGTTTGTGCGGGGGGCCTGGATTTCTGCCTGATTTGCAGTAGGTTTTTCAAATTTCTGCTGAAGGATTAATGAATAACGACCCTATGATAAACTAACTCCCCGGACAATGGCGACCTCTGACACTACCCTCCTCTTCGACCTCTGGCACGGACAAGGACAATCCTATAGAAAATTCAATTGTACAGAAGACGACCCATGGCAAGACCTTGAATGTGGCTATGGAAAGTTCTAGTAGTGGTGAGAGAATCCTTTATGTTGATTCTCTCTCCTCAGATTTAAAATTGTGTTTGCATTTATGGAAATGTTTGGAAGATTTGGTGAAATTAAAGTTATTAAGTATTGTGAAACTGAAGATTTTGCATATTGGAGGGTTTGGATTGAGTTTACTATCTCGTAAGAATGCCGTGAATGCTTTTCAAGTGTTTCACATAAGGAAAAATTAAAGTGTGTATTAATTCATAAAATGCCCCTGAATATTGAAGTAGATTCCTTTTATCCAGTCTAGAGTCAGTCAGGAAAACTTCAGATGGGAAATGTAAGGTGAGGACACCTCTACCTGCCAGGTGGCTGATTGTTTCAACAAAATCAGACTTTTGTAATCTTTTTTCACTTCAGGAAACATTTAAGAACATTGGTAGGAACAATGACCAACTCAGATATTACTGGATTTGGAAAGAACAGCTTTTGGTTCATGCAAAGTCTTATAGACAAGGCCACATGATCTCTAAACTGAAAAATACTAATATGATAAAAGAAGTCAAACCACACTATAGTTTTAGTTATGCTAAGGGAGTGGTTTTCAGTCAAGACCTATATGAACTGTCTGACGAGGAATTGCTGGAAATGTGTGATGAT
>NC_087221.1:4559382-4561315 GCF_015104395.2 Macrobrachium nipponense | reverse complement strand
GTAATTCTAAATGGTTAGCTGGCTTTTTGCATTGTTTTTTCCTATTGACCACTTGGATTTTATTTGGAACTCCTTCAATTATTTTCAAGATGTTTTCTGTTGATTTGTTCCAGTTTGAAGAATCATACCCTAATATGTCTATGAGTGCTTTTGTATCTTTTTGATTAGGGCTGTTACTAATCTCAGATGAGAAATGCCAGCTCCTTCCTGCTAGCTCATCATTTGCATATCTGCTAGACACGCAAGATTTGCCATTTTATTTTCCACATTTGGAACTTACTGCCATCTTGATCTTATTTACATTTCACTCGATAAACTAACTTAGTAGACGTTTTATCCTACGATTTTCCCACCAATCTTATCACCGACAGTTCACGAACACTTCTAGATAGTTTTTCGATTTTCTAGATATTAGATTAAAGTAAATTAATAATTTGTTAATTATAATTTGTTAATAGTTGTCCAACCTTTTGATCTTATTTTAGGTTAAGTTTTTTTTAACAAGTTAGTATCGTTTATTAGTTCGATGAACTCTGTAAGGGAGTCATATGACTTCGCAGTTTTGCTTTGTTTACCGCCTTCTCCCCGGTATTAGTGAACCATGAAGTGCCGTATTAACGATCGTTGTTTTTCTCTCCTATGAGCTGTGTTGACTCGAGTGGAAGGCTTGATCGTAAGGGTGGTGATTCGTGACAGAGTTAGTTCGAGTTCCTCCTCACATCCTGACGCTTCGCCACTTTATTTATGGTCACTTCAACAATTTTGTACGGAGATTTGGATCACGGCATCTTTATTCCTTCGCTGCCTTGTGTGTGTCGCTGGTATTGTCACCCGCGGCAATCATCAGCCACGCCCCTTCCCTCGTTCGTCGGAAGGATTCTGAACGAGTTGGCCCGTATCTACGGTGAAACGGTGCAGTGTGTGGCGTGCGAGATCCGTTGACGTCCCGGATTCTCGGAGGATACCACCCTTGGTGTTCCTGTGGTATTTTGGGTTGCCCTATAGGCATTGCAGCTTGACCCGGTTTGACCTCTGCATCAGCGTCGTGAGTTCTTGGAACTCGTGGAGACAAGTAGGGCGGCTTTCTACAGATATGAGATGTTTTTATAACTATTAAGACGATCGTGATCGCTGGGGTACCTGTAGATCTGCACGCCCTTGTTTGCAGTACGGTCTTCTGGATCTTGTATGACCTGAGAAGATGATACACTAAGCCTTTCGTGATTATTCCTTTCAATCAATTTGTAAGGTTATTTTTGTAATGTATTGTTTATTGTTTGTATGTGTTAGGTAGAAATAATTTTAAGTTTTACCCCTCTTATTTTCTCTTGCTTCCTTCTGCCTTACTTATTTTCTTAGGTTAGTTTTGTCTGGCCAGTTATTTGGAAGGTACCTGCCTGAAGTTTCATATTTATTATTTCCTATTTCTTGGTTTAGGGCTTAATTTAGTTATAGGTGATCTTTTAAAGATCTTAAGGTTGGTTTCTGCTTTGATATATATATTCATTTTGATTATTATTTTTGCCAACCATTACCTTTTCTTGTGGAAATAAATATTGTAACTTTTGTTGAGGTGTTTGTTCTTTTGTTCCTAAGTTGCTGTGTTACATTTTTACTGACCGCAAATTCTGAGTAGAGACAAGAACCCTTGAAATTACGGCCGTAAATGAGGTCGTAACACTAGACGTATGTTAAATACGTGATATCGTTGATTAATCAGACTGTGCGCGGGTACGTCTCACCAAGCAAAATGGCACTACTCGATCGAGAGAGAGAGAAAGAGAGAGAGAGAGAGAGAGAGAGAGAGAGAGAGAGAGAGATGGGGCTAAGTGCAAAAACTGGGATATCTTATCATTTCTGAAGAACATTTACACAAGAAATAACTGACAGACAAAATATGTCCATCTATCAAATATTGAAAAAATGCTTTCAG
>NC_087221.1:4526882-4554382 GCF_015104395.2 Macrobrachium nipponense | reverse complement strand
CTTTCCACCTGAACTTCGGCCTTCCCCTCCCTCTTCTGTCTTCCACCTCCATGTTCATAACCCTCTTACATACTTGTTGCATCTTCTCTCCTCAATGACATGACCAAATCATTTGAGTCATCCTTCCTGAGCTTTTTTTGAAACCTCTCATACTTTGACTGTTCCCCTGATCAATTCAACCTGAACTTATCTCTTTTTGCGACACCACACATCCACCTCAGCATCCTCATCTCGGCCACTTCCATTCTTCTTTCTTGTTCTTTCTTTATGGCCAATCTCTGCCATCTAGAGCATGGCTGGTCTAACTACGCTTTATAAAACTTTTCTTCACCTTTGCACTGATCCTCCTGTCATAAAGTATCCCTGATGACTTTCTCCAATTCATTCATGTACACTAAATTCTATTACTGACTTCTGCATCCAGGTTTCCATTTCACTGTTCTCTGTCATTCCTCTCCACCTGTCCACATATATTCTATCTTTGTTCTGCTAATTTTCAAGCCTCTACTCTCAAGTTCTCTCTATCTTCCTAGCTTGAGTTGGACAACTTCTCTTGTTAGCTCAGTCAGCACAATGTCATCAGCAAACATTGCACACCAAGGCACCTCTTCTCTAACTTCTGATGTTTAACTAACCATCCAGCACATATTCAGAAAAACCGTAGGGGACAAGGGCTGAACCCTGGTGGAGACCAACTTTCACCTTAAACTTCTCTGTAATTCCAACAATTCTTCTCACTTGCGCCGTGGCCTCTGAATGCATATCTTTCATTATTCTGACAACTTTTCAGAAACTCTTTCTCAAGCACCTCCATAACTTCCTACCTAGGTACCCCTATCATATGATTTTTTCCAAGTCAATAAACACCAGATGTAGTTTCCCTTTCTATTTTCTCTCTATATTTTCTCTACTGTCTGCCTTTATGCAAATATTGCATCACTGTGCTCTTTCTTGGGCATAAAAACCAAATTGTACATATTTTCATTGTATGTGATATCAGTTTAATTCCTCTGTAGTTCCCACACTCCTGTGCATCACCCCTCCCTTTGTAGATTGGGACCATTTGACTATTTCTCCACATGTCTGACATTCTTTCTTGGTGATATATCTTGTTCATTAAATCCCACAGGATGTCTATGCCTTCATTTTATCCAGTGCCCTGACTATTCTTCATGAGGGTTTCCATCATATTATTATTCTGGGGTTTTCTTCATTTAGTAACACTTCAAAGTACTCTTCCATCTAGCTATTATGCTTTTTTCCTCTTTTGATAAAACTCTTCCATTTTAGTCCTTGAGCTCTTTGATATGTGTTAGATCCTTTGATGATTTATCTCTGCTTTTTGCTATCTTGTGTATTCTCTTTTGGCCTTCAGCTGTCTCTACGTTCTCATAGAGCTGCTCTTTTAGATTCTTTATTTGCAGTCTTCCAAGCTATCATATTTTCCTCAGATTGATTCCTGTCATAGGAAACTCCTGCTTCCTTTTTGGTGTTAGGATTCCACCACAAGTTCTCCTTCTCATTTGGTGGTCTTCTACAGATGTCTTCCCCCCAAAATTCTTCTGCTATTTTAAGGATCATTACACTATTTCCTGTCCACCAGTGGTCCACCAATCATCTGCCAATCTGAGCCCCTAAGAACTGCTTCCTTAAATCTCTCTCTAATTTCTTGTTCTTCTAATTGCCACCACTTTATCTTCGGTTGGACTACCTTTTTACCCATTCTAACTCGTCTTAACAAGAGATCTGACACTACTAGCCTGTGTTGTCTGCTAATAATAATAAATAATAATAATAAAGCACCCAAATGGATGACCACAGGAAGAACATCCTTAGTACAAAAAGACAATAGTAAGTGGGAAATATAGCCAGTAACTACAGGCCTATCACCTGCCTACCAATAATGTGTGGAAGTTACTAACAGGTATCATCAGTGAAAGGCTATACAACTACCTAGAGGAGACAAACACCAATCCCCCACCAACAGAAAGGCTGCAGAAGGAAGTGTAGGGGCACAAAAGACCAGCTCCTGATAGACAAAATGGTAATGAAGACAGTAGGAGAAGGAAAACCAACCTAAGCATGGCATGGATAGACTAGAAGAAAGCCTTCGACATGATACCACACACATGGCTAATAGAATGCCTGAAAATATATGGGGCAGAGGAAATACCATCAGCTTCCTCAAAAATACAATGCGCAACTGGAATACATACTTACAAGCTCTGGAATAAAGACTAGCAGAGGTTAATATCAGGAGAGGGATCTTCCAGGGCGACTCACTGTCCCACTACTCTTCGTAGTAGCCGCCATGATTCCCATGACAAAAGTACTACAAAGAAGATGGATGCCGGGTACCAACTCAAGAAAAGAGGCAAACAAATCAACCATCTGATGTTCATGGACGACATCAAGCTGTATGGTAAGAGCATCAAGGAAATAGATACCCTAATCCAGACTGTAAGGATTGTATCTGGGGACATCAGGATGGAGTTTGGAATAGAAAAATGCGCCTTAGTCAACATACAAAAAAGGGCAAAGTAACAAACGAGAACAATGAAGGGATACAAAGCTACCAGATGGGAGCAGGTACAACTCAAACCACATCGAATGAGACACGGATACAATTAAAACCCTGGACCTGGGAATAATGGAAGGAGGAGATATACAACAACCAAAAAGATGAGACAGGATCAAATACCTGGAATAATAGGAAGGAGGAGAATATAAAAACCCCAAAAAGATAAGGAAACATCAGGAAAGAATATATGCAGAGACTCAAGCCGATACTCAAGTCAAACTCAACGCCGAAATATGATAAAAGCCATAACACACATGGGCAGTGCCAGTAATCAAGATACAGCGCAGAATAGTGGAATGGACGAAGGCAGAACTCCGCAGCATAGATCAGAAAACCAGGAAACAAATGACAATACACAAAGCACTACACCCAAGAGCAAATACGGACAGACTATACATAACACGAAAGGAGGAGGGAGAGGACTACTAAGTATAGAGGACTGTGTCAACATCGAAAACAGAGCACTGGGGCAATATCTGAAAACCATGAAGACGAGTGGCTAAAGAGTGCATGGGAAGAAGCACTAATAAAAAAAAGTAGACGAATGACGCCCAGATATACAGAAAGACAGAGAAACAGAGACGAGGACTGGCACAACAAACCAATGCACGGACAATACATGAGACAGACTAAAGAACTAGCCAGCGATGACAATTGGCAATGGCTACAGAGGGGAGAGCTGAAGAAGGTAAACTGAAGAATGATAAAGCGGCACAAGATCAGGCCCTAAGAACCAGATATGTTCAAAGTACGATAGACGGAAATAACATCTCTCCCATATGTAGAAGTGCAATACGAAAAATGAAACCATAAACCACAAGCAAGTGAATGCCCGGCACTTGCACAGAACCAGTACAAAAAGAGGCATGATTCAGTAAGCAAAAGCCCTCCACTGGAGCTGGGTCAAGAAACATCAGCTACCTTGCAGTAATAAGTGGTACGATCACCAACCTGAAGGAGTGATAGAAAACGATCAGGCAAAGATCCTCTGGGACTATGGTATCAGAACGGATAGGGTGATACGTGCAAAACAGACCAGACGTGACGTTGATTGACAAAGCCAAGAAGAAAGTATCACTCATTGATGTCGCAATACCCCATGGGACACCAGAGTTGAAGAGAAAAGAGAGGGAAAAAAGAAAGGGATAAGTATCAAGACCTGAAAAGAGAAATAAGAAGGATATGGGATATGCCAGTGGAAATCGTACCCATAATCATAGGAGCACTGGGCACGATCCCAAGATCCCTGAAAAGGAATCTAGAAAAAAACTAGAGGCTGAAGTAGCTCCAGGACTCATGCAGAAGAGTGTGATCCTAGAAACGGCACACATAGTAAGAAAAGTGGATGGACTCCTAGGGAGGGGCCAGGATGCAACCCGGAACCCCACACTATAAATACCACCCAGTCGAATTGGAGGACTGTGATAGAGCAAAAAAAAAATAATAATAATAATAATAATAATAATAATAATAATAATATAATACTGTTAAAGAGAATGGTAGAATTGAGCGAGTTGATTTTATTTATTGTTTTTTCTATTTTTCTTACAATTCGCTTCTCAGGCTCAGCAATGTTTCTAAGTAACTAGCCAATATTCATATTGCGAATTTCTAAAAATTATAAAAATGCTGAAGGCTATCTTTTATTTTATTAAAACAGGATCTCAGGTCCAGGTCAAGAAGGGGTTGTCATCAGTGCTGGTATTATTCCGTAGGCATAGTTCAATTCCGGGCCGGGGTCATCTTTGGTTTAGAGCTGGTGTTTATGCTGGTATAGCTGGTATAGCTGGTATCAAGTGACGTTTTGACCCCCGCCCCTCGCAGGTCATCTCCTCAACGCGTCGGTTGAAGGACTATAGCAACTTAACAAGAGAGTGCGTGGCAGTATTTATAGGCAGCTCAGATCTTAGAGTTGAATTCCCATTGGTCTGGCCAATCTTCAGCGAAGTCGTGGATTTCGCAATTGATGGTCAAGAAGATTATTTTTCGTGTAGGACCATTGTGTTTGCCTGGGGTGACTCAGGAATTCTGTGTGTAGCAGGAGTCCTATCATCCTGTGGTGGCTCCTGATTACCTGGCATTGTCGGGGGGTTGTTCGCTGCTCTCCAGGCAGTGGGATGGAGAAACGTTTCCTGAGTGATGTTTAAATTTGGTCTATTATCTCGATATTATAGATAATATCATTTCGCTTTATTCGTTTGTTATGGACAGTCCTGGCGTGGTTAAATATGGCTCCTTCTTGGGTGTGGCAGGAGATTCTCTTGAAGAAACGCATGGAGGTCATACCGACATATTTGCCGAGGCATCCTTGGACCAGGCATGTGTATCAGTAGACCACACTCGTCTTCTTCAAGAGATCCTGCTGGGGGGTCCAAGGGTTGTTTCATCACCAGGCTGCTCGTCTTCTTTGTTTTATAGTATATTACTAGCTTAATATTTTTGTCTGGGTCGGTGGGGCTAACGTTTTCCTCGATGATGTTCTTGAGGGCTTGCTTGTCCTCCATGCACCTCCGATGAAAGTGCCCCTTGTAGAAAAGCTTGATGGGTTCTGGAACGTCGGTGAGGGGTTCTTGGTGGTACCAGGCTTCCATATTCTTCCTTATCGATTCATCAACAGCACGTTTGGTGTGTCCTTTGTCGACGAGGACCTGGAATGTCATTCCTAGTATGAATATTGGCCAGTTACTTATAAACATCGCTGAGCCTGAGAAGCAACTGACCACCACAACGACAGCAACAACCAGAGACTGGAGCTACAGAAGCAACCCAGAAGAAGAAATGGACAAGAGAAGAAAATAAGGAAATATGGAGATGCTACATCAGAAACAATCTGACGGAGAGAGGATAAAGAAGAAGGTTGGTCAACATCTGGAATAAGAGGAATAACACCCCCCAATCAGAGCAAAGGCAAACAGACCATGTAAGGAACATGAAGAAAAAGAACAGGCTCTCACCAATAGAAAGAGAGGAACTGGAAAGGGAAATGACACACAGCAACGAATTACAAGAAGACGTACTGAGAGACGATACCATAGAAGATGAGAGGGATGATGAGCTATCAAAGAACTACACACGAAGAAACAGACGAAGTAACAGAGATGACGGAATGGGTACAACACCAAGAAATTAAGGGAGAAAACAAGTGAGGTCAATGAAATGATGAGAATAATATGCACCACCAGTATCACAGAAACAAATAACCTGGCATATGCAGGAACAAGACTAGTAGCAGAACTCTGGGGACACGAAACACCAACAAAGCACAACCACCTAACAGATACCAAAACAGCAACCGCCTTGGAAAGGGCACCAGGAAGAGCAAATCATGGTGATGATATCTGACTTGAGTAAACTGAAAGAGATGGCAGACAAAAGGCTAAGAAGCAAGAAAACAAGGGAGGATCTGAACAAGAAACACAAAGTAGAGGAGAGGGGACTAAACAACACAATAGAAGATGTAAAACAAAGGCTTAAGGCCAATGGTACACGAACAGGAATAAGGGATACCAACAGAACAAAGTATTTAAAACCAATCAGAAAAGACTATACAGCCAACCAAGAGGGGAAAACAACCACCAAGAAATTCCTGAAGCTGACCAAGTAAGAGACTCTGGGAAAACATATGGAGCAATCCGGTATCACACAACAAACATGCAACATGGCTCCAGGAAGTCAGGCCAGAAGAAACAGGGAGAATAAAACAAAGATTCACTGAGATCACAACAGACACAATCAGACACCAAATAAAGAAAATGCCCAACTCGAAAGCTCCAGGTCCTGATGAAGTCCATGGATACTGGCTCAAAAACTTCAAGGCCCTACAACCACGATTAGAAGAACAACTCCAGCATTGTATCACAAACCAACCAATAATGTGGAAGTTACCAACAGATATCATCAGTGAAAGGCTATACAACTACCTAGAGGATACAAACACCATCCCCCACCAACAGAAAGGCTGCAGAAGGAAGTGTAGGGGCACAAATGACCAGTTCTTGATTGACAAAATGGTAATGAAGAACAGTAGGAGAAGGAAAACCAACCTAAGCATGACACGGATTGACTATAAGAAAGCCTTCAACATGATACCATACACATAGCTAATAGAATGCCTGAAAATATATGGGGCAGAGGAAAACACCATCAGCTTCCTCAAAAATACAATGCACAACTGGAGTATATTTACAAGCTCTGGAATAAGATTAGCAGAGGTTAATATCAGGAGAGGGATCTTCCAGGGCGACTCACTGTCCCCACTACACTTCATAGTAGCCATGATTCCCCTGACAAAAGTACTACAGAAGATGGATGCTGGGTACCAACTCAAGAAAAGAGGCAACAAAATTAACCGTCTGGTATTCATGGACGACATCAAGCTGTATGGTATGAGCATCAAGGAAATAGATACCCCAATCCAGACTGTAAGGATTGTATCTGGGGACATCAGGATGGAGTTTGGAATAGAAAAATGTTTTAGTCAACATACAAAAGGGCAAAGTAACAAGGATGGAAGGGATAAAGCTACCAGATGGGAGTAACATCAAACACAGATGAGACAGGATACAAGTACCTGGGAATAATGGAAGGAGGGGATATAAAACACCATGAAATGGAGAACACGATCACGAAAGAATATATGCAGAGACTTAAGGTGATACTCAAGTTAAAACTCAGCATCAGAAAAGCCATAAACACATGGGCAGTAGCAGTAATCAGAAGAAGTGTAGGGGCACAAAAGACCAGCGCCTGATTGACTAAATGGTAATGAGGAGCAGTAGGAGAAAGAAAACCAACCTGAGCATGACATGGATTGACTACAAGAAAGCCTTCAACATGATACCACACACATGGCTAATAGAATGCCTGAAAATATATGGGTCAGAGGAAAACACCATCACCTTCCTCAAAAATACAATGCACGACTGGAGTATAATACTTACAAGCTCTGGAATAAGATTAGCAGAGGTTAATATCAGGAGAGGGATCTTCCAGGAGTAGTGGAATGGACAAAGGCAGAACTCTGCAGCATAGACCAGAAAACTAGGAAACATATGGCCAAACACGAATCACTACACCCAAGACCAAATACGGACAGACTATACATAACACGAAAGGAAGGAGGGAGAGGACTACTAAGCATAGAGGACTGCGTTAACATCGAGAACAGAGCACTGGGGTAATATCTGAAAACCAGTGAAGAAGAGTGGCTCAAGAGTGCATGCGAAGAAGGACTGATAAAAATAAACGAAGACCCAGAAATATAGAGACAGGAGAATGACAAACAGAACAGAAGAATGGCACAACAAACCAATGCACGGACAATACATGAGGCAGACTAAAGAACTATCCAGCGATGAAACATGGCAATGGCTACAGAGGGGAGAGCTCAAGAAGGAAGCTGAAGGAATGATAACAGCGTCACAAGATCAGACCCTAAAAACAATATATGTTCAAAGAACGATAGATGGAAATAACATCTCTCCCAAATGCAGGAAGTGCAATATGAAAAATGAGACCATAAACCACATAGGAATCAAATGTTGAACACTTGCACAGAACCAATACAAAAAGAGGCATGATTCAGTGGCAAAAGCCCTCCACTGGAGCCTGAGCAAGAAACACCAGCTACCTTGCAGTAATAAGTGGTACGAGCACCAACCTGAAGGAGTGATAGAAAAAGATCTGGCAAAGATCCTCTGGGACTAAGGTATCAGAAAAAATAGGGTGATATGTGCAAATTGACCAGACGTGACGTTGATTGACAAAATTAAGAAGAAAGTATCACTCATTGATGTCGCAATACCATGGGACACCAGAGTTGAAGAGAAAGAAAGGGAAAAAATGGATACGTATCAAGACCTGGAAATAGAAATAGGGATATGGGAAATGCTACTGGAAATTGTAACCATAAACATAGGAAGAATATGCACAATCCCAAGATCCTTGAGAAGGAATCTGGAAAAACTAGAGACTGAAGTAGCTCCAGGACTCATGCAGAAGAGTGTTCTCCTAGAACAACGCACATCGTAAGATAAGTGATGGATTCCTACGGCGGCAGGATGCAACCCGGAACCCCACACTATAAATACCACCCAGTCGAATTGGAGGAGTGTGATAGCAACCTCCTCCCCCCACCCCCCCACCCCACACCACACACGCACACACACACACACACGCCAAAATAAATAACAAAAATAATGTTGAGTAAAATGAGAGAAATTCAGCAATTAATCTCATATATTATCTTTTCTATTATTTTTAATACTCGCTTCTCTGGCTCAGCAATACTTCTTAAAAATTAGCCAATATTCATATTGGGATAAATCTAAATATGAATATTGGTCAATTATTAAGAAGTATCGCTGAGCCAGAGAAGCGAGTAATAAGAGAAATAGAAAAGAATATTAAGATTAATCCACTGGATTCTGCCATTTTATTCAACAGAATTGTTCGAAAGAGGTTTTCTTACAAACATATATATAATATACAATATATATACATATAATATATATATATATATATATATATATATATATATATAGATATATATATATATATATATATATATATATATATATATATATATATATATATATATACATATATATATATATATATACACACACACACACATATATTTATATATATATATATATATATATATATATATATATATATATATATATATATATATATACATATATATATATATATATATATATATATATATATATATATATATATATATATATATATATATATAGATATGTGTGTGTGGTGTGTGTGTGTGTGTGTGTGTGTGTGTGTGTTTGAATATGAAAGCTAACTCACCAAAATCCAAAACGTAAAAGCCATTAATGTTACTAATGAACTGTTCCATTATTTAAACTGAGGATTATGGTTTTCATGGTATTATACATCAGTATTCAATATACAGAGAACTGCATTGCCAGGTACATCCATAATCCCTTTTTATTTTATTAAAAAGAAATATCTAAATTTAAACCAGCTGTAATTTAATACAAATGATAATTTTCAGATTAGATTCTTTATATCCTCTTGGTGCCTTAAATTTTTCGTAAAAAGAAAACGTCTATTAAATTTATCTTAACAGATATAATTTTCAGTTCCTTTTTTCTTTACCTAGAAATATTCTTCTCCTTTGTCAATTTTATTTATTGTCGGTCGTTTTTGTATTTGTTTGGTATTAACTATATCTCATGAATGATGCCCTACTTCACATGATCATTACAACAAATATTGTAGATCCAAACTTATCTGGATACAATAAAACAATAAGGTCCATTTCTTCGCCCTTTTTACAGAAGATAAAATTTCGTTCAAATGGTAATAACAAATGCATTCACATACAGATCGTCTCATGACTTAAAACAAACGCCAGAAGCACATCCAACAAACACATTCACACGCACACATCTCAAAGGATTCATTTCCCATTTATTTATGTCTACGCTACGTCATATAGCCTCACAAACTCAAACGGCCACACAGGACCCACTTAGACAGGTCAGACGGACAGAGAAAACGATTTACGCTCTCTGCGCATTGACGTCAGCTGATCCACCAATCTCACCTGCCTATGCCCTTTCCCTCTCTCTCCTGCCTGCTCCCTCTCCCACCCTGATTGATTGCTTTGGATATTCTAGATTAACTGACAGCATATTTATCATGTCTAATGTATATTTCTGAAAGAAGAAATATATTAACTTACATTACTGTAAAGTTTGTTTACACAGTTTATATACAAATGATGTACATCCACAAGTTAACATAGTTATGTTTGCTTGTTCTATATACTACTATTACCTTATCACTTTCATATGTTTTTTACTTTCACTTCTTCAAGTCTTGTCTTTTTTCTTATCATCCTAATATCATTATTTAACTTTCTTATCTAAAGAACACTGATATTTTGGCAAAGAAGACTATAACATCATTTAGTAAATCAACTCCCACACATTCAATTTCGGATACGATTTTTTTAAAGCCTGTAGATTGACTCCATGCACAGTTTGAAATACTTCTCTTTCTCTCATTGTAGATAACAGAGAATAAATTGACCCTGAGGGAGCGTTCAGTTCACCTCTGTTTGCTTCATCTGTCCACCTCTTTTCCTTGGTCACACATTCACTAGCTTTCTTATCCAAGTGAAAATATTTTACACAAAACTTCCTTGCAATATGCCCACCAATGTATCTAAGAGATTCTTCTATAACTACATCAATTGATTTACATCCATCATCAATCTCATCATCTACATCATTTTCCAGCTCACACCCAACATCCAAGTCTTTGAGACAGTTACTAGTAATGTAAAGTTCGACTGCTAGATCTCTTTCACAAAAAGTGTTACCTTTATTATTTGTTTTCACCAGGCCATCACTTGTAGATAGACAGTCTAAATTATCAGTAGTTACGTTTGCCTTCTCCGATAGTAGAGCAACATCTTTTCAAAGAGTAATCTCTTTACAACCGGATATCACAGTGAGCAGCATTAAGGTGCCCATGCATTTGTCGTATGCACCCAAATAAATGTTCCAATTATCTTTATTTAATTTTCAAGCCAAAATGTATTCTACACCGAAAGACTTACGAAGCATATTGTGCAAGCCAATGAGTGAATGAGAACATAAGACTACACTTTTTTGAAACATATATAGCCCTTTAAGCTATGAATCTTTTACTCTAATTTTTAACATTACTTCAGCCATTCTATGCAGAACATTTATTTGGTCACATAAGTTGACACCAAATGCATTACGTGACTGTTTGTCCCCAAACGTATGGGAAGAATTCATTAGATCAAACCACTGATCCATGATGCTGATGAACTCAGAAGTTTCCTTCCAGTCCCTTTTCTCCAAGACATGAAATTGAACTAGAGCATGTATTTGATAAAAGTTGGGTTGCAAATTTAACTTGCTGTCGCTGATGACCAGATACATTCAAATGCATTTCACTAAGTTTATATGCTAAACCATACTCGGTCTTTGTCGCTGTTAACATTTCCCTGATACAGGCATCAGATATAAAACTACCATCCTTCAGGTAAAACCTAGAATCGATTCTAAGAAGTCTGGATTTCATGTCATCTTTGTAGTCAGTACCAGCAAAATGCACAGAGCATACCACTGCATTATCAGCGTTTGTACTATCAGTGCGACAACAGCAATGAATCCATTGTTGTCTTAAGTTCTTTTGCCCTTGGAAAACGAAAGTATTGTACTTCTTATCCTGATGTCTTACCTCTGTATTATAGCACTCATATGCTGAACAGTTGTTTGGCACATCTGCAGAATTGAAGTATGTCTAGTGGAAAAGATATAATGAAAAGGCGTACACACGAAGGGTGACTTGGGTCAGGCAGGTGAACAAGACTGCACAAGTCAGTGCATTAATAGAGCGCAGCTGGCATCATCACTCATTCCCTCTGCGTGCTCTACCTGCGCGCTTCGTCTGACCTGGCTAAGGGTGGGTCCTGTGTACACACAGGGACATTCATCACACGTTTAAATATACACAGGCATTTATATATATAGCTGTATATATATATAGCTGTATATATATATAGGCTGTATATATATTATATTATATATATATATATATATATATATATATATAATATATATATTATATATATATATATATTATATATAGGATATAGAGAGAGAGAGAGAGAGAGAGAGAGAGAGAGAGAGAGAGAGAGAGAGAGAGAGAGAGACTCACAACATCCTTTGTGAGAAACAAAGGTTTCACGATAGGTTTTAAAAAAGGATGATCTGATTCGTGATCTGTTGTCTCATTTTGATTGTTGTTCGTATGAAATTATGTCATTTGTATGTATGTTCATATGTTCGAACTACTGTCTGTTCCTTCATACTTGTAACAGAGATGGTAGACAGGCAGAACAGAGTTAGCTATCGTCATTAGAAGACCTGTACCTCTTTACCTAAGCTTTATCATGTAGAGGAATAGGATTAGCCATCATCATTGGCAGAAGCGATCAAGCTATCGTTATTAGAAGACTTGTACAATCATATCTGATCTTCAGCATGTAAAACTTCAAGAATATATATTTTTATACTTCGTGTTTTCTACAAGAACCTCTCACCATGAGTTTAACACTCGTCGTAATAACCAACAAGATAATACCGACTTCGTAAGTGATCTACAAACCCCCAGACACTCCATTGAATATGGAAGTGCAATACAAACCGACTTAGCGTAAAATTATCGCAAGTCTAACATTACCCTCATAGGGCGCCTTATCATACAAGGCACAAGCCCTAATATTGGTGGCAGTGGACCAGAAGGAACTCTACAACTTCGAAGAAAAAATCAGAAATAATGAAGTATCATATAAGAACTCTTCAACGACGACGAAAGCAGCAGATTCTTCAAGCAACCTAGTATCATCGTTAGTGAGCGACTTCAGAAAACAACAAGATTCGTCTAGCAACTTAGTATCATCGTTTAGTGAATAACTTCAAGAAAACAAAACCGACGTGTCCCTTTCCTACGGCAACGGAAGCTTCGTCTCTCAATTAGAATCATTCAAGAAAACATCGTTAGTGAGCGTTCCGGCACTTCAAGAAACAAACCGAACGAGTCTGCAGCATCGGATCTTCAAGGGCTCGAATCATCGAAACAACGCGCATGGGGGAAACTGAAGCCAAACCAGGTCATCGATAAATAGAGAAGGAGGACCAAGGCCGTGTGTCGTTATCGGAACACCGTGACTTCCCACAAAAGCAAGCTAAGTACAATTTTTATTCATTCGGAGTAACTTTGAGTGTTTCCTTTGCAGGTCGAATTTCGTTCCTGGTGGCTGAAGTTACAGATTCTTAATCTACTTTTTTACAGAAATTATCTACATCATTGAGATTTCGCTACTGCGAGTTTTTTATCTTTGAGTGTCTGTTTCCAGAAGTTATACTGAAATATCATAATCATATACTATGTTAATTTTATCATTTTATTTTGGGTGATTATTAATCCCTTACGTAACAAACTCATATTAAACAGTGAATATGCGTTTACGCAGTGGACATCTGTATTTATTTTACAGATGCATGGGATAGGGTCGTTAAGCACCGTAGTTATGATTAGAAAAACACAACAAAAAAACAAGTGGAACACCCGTACAAATCTATATAAATTAGAGGTAACACTATTTCGGGTCATGACAATAAATGCTCCTTTGCAAAGTCCCGATCGCAGTTTTAGCCTTGAGTTTTTTGAGTTATATAAAAATATCGAACCTCAATGACTCAACTTAACTTTTAAAATATGGCTGGATTGCAAGGAATAACATGTCTGTAAAAAACTTTCATCAGGCTAAATGCGCTGACCAGGATCCCTCACTATTTCAAATTTTAGCAAAGAATGAAGTACAAACAGTTAAGATTGAATGCAGTAGAGATAACTCGTCTTAATAGTAATCGTTCAGTGCCTATAGTTCGTCATTCATTGCTTTATACGTAACCAGCAACATAATGCTAAAAACAAAAAAACACCACAATACGTTGCCGATGGTAATAAAGAGAAGGATCCTAATTATTACAAAAAGAAATAGAAACAGTAGCCCGTTCAGAATCAAACAAGCAAACTCAGTGGACTGTGTCACTAGTCAAGCGGTCAAGGTTAGTTAAATCTGCCTAGTGTTCAAAGCTAGCAAATTCCCACACAATAAGCGACTCTAGCAGAGTGGGGGAAAAGCGATGTTGGTATACATGCCAATATCTTTTGAATTAAAAAGGATTTTTCCTATGAAACACACGACGTATAAAGTAATCAGAGCAGATTTTCGTTTTTTTTTAATACGTAAGTTATTATAAGTAGTGGTGGATAAAGCCGACTGTATGCGCCGTAAAAATTAGAATATCTTGTTATTCCTTTAGTACACATAATATCCTGTATTTACGGACTCACCGTCTGTTGTTCGAACTTCCCTAATGAGAAGTCCGGATAAGAGAGCGCTTTACAGATACCTCTATGAAGTTTATAAAAAATTGACATTGATATGTATGTAGTGTAATTGTAAGATTCATCTAGGGGTATACAAAAATATTATCTACATCCTGCCAAAATAAGGCGTGTTATCAAAGGAAAATCCTATAAACCTTCAAACATATTAAAATCCGTTTGAACAAAAATGAGACAGTTAATCAAATAATAACTTATATAAAGGAACTATACATTTGTTCTCATAAATCGTAAACATTGTTCAAATGACCCAACAGAATTCTCCCACAACCGCAGTCACACTTTGCACGCAAAACTCAAAATCGAGGAAGCATGCACCCTCGAATGTCTTAGTGCGTGTAAAAAGACTTTGCTGGGAAACAAATGAAATTTTAATCCTTCCCGACACTCTGAAATATAACGATTTCCATGAACAAAGCCCTAGACACGGTTGACACAGCACAAGTTAATCTAGTGATCCACAAACGTATACATATCGTGGATACGGAAGTGATAAATATCGCATTTTTTTTTTTTTTTTATTGTTGCTAACTTTTAATCCCGCCCAATCAGTCGTGGATGAACTCTCCTGTTAATCTATCTAAAGTAATATCCGTAAAGTCATTCAAGCAGAGGTGATTCAGCAGAAATTTTTTTTATCTTTATCTGAATACCAGGAAGTTTCTCCACTAGCGATGATCTCTGGGAAAAAACGGATGTAATTTAACACAAAATACGGTCTAAGGACAAACATAAAGCTATATACGTACCTTCGTGTAGACTCTCAATGAAATTTCAAATCGAGATAAATGACGAAGTTGAAAAATGTTAGTAATAGGAGCCATTAGGAAATCAAATAAGCCCATATAATTTTTCCCTCAAACGTCAGTCATAAAAGATCGGACTTGGCGGTATCTGCGTAGATTTCTGTCGCTTAAACAAGGAAAACGACTCCCGATAGTTTCCAGTGCGATGTACCGACGACATCTTATCTCTGTTAGGTTAGAATAATTTTTTTTTTTCACCAACTTGGACTTACTTAAATGCTTTTACCAGATACCATTACTAAGTGATTGTACCTCATACACCGTTTTCAGCACACTCAGGGGACATTATCAATTTTACGTATGCCTCCGGCTTACGTTGCACCCCAATTACAATATAGTGTTTGGAGACTTTTAGGGGATAACCTACATGCCTATATGGATGATCTTGTAATCTTTCTAATACCTTAGAAGTAAATTCACATAAACTAGAGCTAGTCTCAGAGTAAAATATCTAAATGTGAGTTTTAAAAACCGAACATGTATCTAGGTTTTATGTGTCTTGTCAAGGTCTTAAAGTAGTCCATGGTAAGGTGTCGGCTATTCATAACTTTCCGGTACCTATTAACGTAAAGGGGGGATACAGCACTTGGCGCTGTAGTGGGTATTACAATCGTATGTAAATATGTAACCTCTCAATCATGACAGCTCCTTTAACGATCTTATGAAGAGGGCGTAGACTTATTATGGTCTAAAAAGCATCAACGCGTCGATATCTTAAAAGCGGAAAATGCAGCTCACCTAACTTAAAAATCCCTGAATTAAATAAAGAATTTTTTTTATTGCAACAGACGCCTCAGACCAAGGGGTAAGAGGGGTACTACTTCAGTAATATGATAAACAGTTCTTTCTATAGCTTTTTATTCACGTAAACTAAAGCCCTCTGAAAGTAAATATTGCAGTAATAGGCAAGGAAGGGCTAGGTTTTCGTTAACTAACTAGTACATTTTAAGTTCATAATCTATGGCTATACTGATAAAGTCCTTACTGAACATGAGGTCCTTTACCGAGTTTTTTCAAAGGCTTTAATCACAGTCCAAAAAGGAACTCGGTGACAAATGATCATTCAGGTCTTTGGAGCCAAGATAAGATATCTTACCTGGGAAAGCAATTATCATAGCTGAACGCATATCCCGCAATCCGCACCATACAGCAAAGAACCATTAATTGGACTAAAAGATATAGAAACATCCGTGGCCTATTGTTAAAACCTGTATCTAAACAAGAAAATTCCTTAAACCCCCCCCCACAAGAGATCGCGAGCATTGGAATATCTGGGTCGGAGCGCAGAACTGTTACAAACTGAACAAAGCAAGTGTCAACAGCGATAAGCAAAACAACAAACTACTTCGAAACGGAAACAGGGTCAGTGGCTAGGCAAAAACAATAAACACTCGAGCAGAAACCCTAAAGCAAAAGTATATTTAAAGTAGTGTATCAGAATAATGTAAATCAAGTGTTATATTGTAGGTCCGTGACGAGGAAAACCCGAAGAAACAACAGCAGGTGACTAACGACCAGGTAGTAGTAATAATCTCTTTCATACCATCGTCTTAAACTGGTTGCATTCCGTCATCCAGGGTTCCCTACTATGTCACAGAAAGCAAATCACTGTTTTACTGGCCTACAATGCTTACAGATATAAAAAGACATAAATAATTGTAACACATGTCTGAAAACAAGGGATACACTAGGATACCTGTCAGTTTATGGGGCCTATCCTGTGCCAAATCAATCCTTGAAAGAATATACGTAGAATTAATTAACAGAATTTCGAGTTCTGACAGAGGAAATACCACACCTTCTTAGTGTTAATATTCCTTGACACGTTATATAGAAGAATAGCACTAAAAACAAACACCGCAATTGAGTGCGTTAGGAATATTTATGAGTGCTAAATCAGTAACATGGAATTCAACACATGATAATCTGACTCGGGTGGTGTAAAATCAATAATAATCTCCTTAACATGTGTGTGAATTCCTTTCCATTAAGAAAACCAATAATATATTTTGTCACCCAGAGTCAATCGGTTTGGTAGAATAACGGATAATTAAAATAGGAGGTGTTCAATGTCTTTACGAGTTACAATCGTGATATTGGATCCGAACTGGATTATAGCGGTTCTCGCGGCCGGTTTTTAAATACCTTATCATGTTTATATCTTGTATCTATAGAATTGATGCCGCAAGTAGCCTAACGGTACGCGCTAGAACACTTTTCCACATATCAAGCAACCATTAATTTATCAAATATATATATATATAAATAAATATAAAAAAATAAAAAAAATAAATATGGATACAAGTGGAGTCAATATAATACACTCCGTAAGAAGTCGGAAGGGTTACAAATTATATAAAAAAGGAATCACGATAAAATCAATAAGCAAAACGTAACCATAGATTAATTAAATATCCAAAATATATTGCGTAAAGATTTGAACTCTAACTTAATGCTTTAGTAATGACAAATAAGCTAAAAGTTCACATATCCAAAACCTACTGACATATTGTCTGTCCGGTGATTTATATCGTAGTCAATGAAAAAAAAAAAAATAATAATAATAAATGAATAAATAAATAAAATAAAATAAAAGAGATTTTAAAGTCAGGAAGTCTAGAAGTGAAAATGTTATCTATGGAATAATCCTATATGAATCTTATACAGGGCTAATAATATATATAGAATTTGTATGGAAACCTTTTTCATATAGTTTGAATAAGGAATATTTAATTTAACATAATTACAATTATGCAGATTTCCAACATGAAACTAATATCATTGTTCAATTTGGTAGTTTTTTTTTTCCAGACATTCTTTTCGTGTGGGTCGAGGTATTAAAGATAATAAATTTATCCTAAAGTCCGTATTTATTACAGCAAGTAACGTAACTCTTAGCTGGCTGAGAGCAATCTCCTGCCAAGTGACGACGTCATCATTGCGTATCAGTATTTTGTTCCTTTTAACCTCAATAATCTGCTTACACAGGCTTCATCTCGCGCTTGCAAAAGCAGATTGACTGGAGAAAGGAATGCTTAGCCCGAACTTCTCATGGGCAAGGCAGACGTTAGGTACAGGTGTCTATCGGTGTGCGCAATGCAACTTGCAATCATTTTAAAATTAATAAAACAAAATAAGGAAATAGAATTTCTATAACATCAAAATGAATTAATTTTTCTGAACCTCATAGACATTTAGAAGTATCACGATATGGATATGGATTATTTACTTGCAACATTAGCTTATTACAATTCAAGTAAAACATTCATGGGAAAATGTCACATTTTCTTGAAAAACCCAAAGTTATTTAGAAATTAGTTACATAGTTGGGTTTTTTTCGTTGCATCTCCTACCTATTAATAAAGTTTTTAAAAAATTAACCTCAGAGGATGCGCGTGAGAAAATTGAATATGAAACTTTTGTTAGGGCACATAGAATCATGATTAATATTCTCTTTGACTCTTATGTTGCCTGGCAATCTTACAAATAGCTCCGTTTTCCCACTTCTTTGTCTAGTAACTTACTACCAGTAATATAGAATTTCTTTGGGAATTCGTATTGATATCTGTTTATTTTTTATAATATGGATATTTTTACAGTCATCTAGACCTGGATAGGTTTCACTCATTGTTAATGCCCATGGATAAAAAAAGTGTACAGCGGACTCTTTTGAATTCCAAAAATATCAGCGAATTCATGTGGGTTAAGTCTGGTCTAAATGGCTCTCTCCCCTCCCTTGTATTTGGATGTCGTCTGCATTTACTTTGCCCTTGTGACAAGTAGAATTTCACTTGCAGGCTGATTAATGGAACTGTTACAGTACCTGCAGTACGAGAGTTTCACATCGCAACTTCAAAAAATCGTTCGTCGCTGCGGATGACTACAGTGCAAGTAACAACCGCCTACAATGTGAAAGGAATTTCTTGGACTTCTTCGACCGACACCGTATCCGTCGTTAATCTCCGTTTTAATGCGAATGCTCCGGCGGCTGGGAAATCGACTACAAAGGGGACATACTTCCGACAATTACGACCGAAGGATATTCAACTCTACTTTGCTGGCGAAGGACTCGTGCTGGGATGAATTGATTCATCGCGAACGTAATCGTGTAGCTTAGGATTCAGAGAATAAGTATGAGCGCAAATAGAACGTGGACCCGCCAGGCAAATTTTCCCCGTTGTTTAACCCTGTGAAATAGGCCGTTTCATTTGGCTATAGGTGGTTGTCTGGAACTGTGTAATGGACGAAAAGTTGTTCGAAACGATAGTTAAATGTGAAGTAGTATAACCTCGGTCATGTATCCTATAAAATATGTATATAAATGATCATAGATAACGAATCGAAATATATTTTTGCGTGTACGCACTAGGAATCTATATATAAATGATCATAAATACGGAATCGAAATATATCTTTGCGTGTACGCAATTGGAATCTATTTAAAGTGCACATATATTAATCATAATTATATGAATCCATATACATATGTATAAAACAAATCAGGTAGCCTATAATCAATCTGTTACCTTTTATCTTACCAATATCTGCAGTTATATATGAGTTAGTATATTGATTAATGAATCAGATATATAACATTTAGCATAAAAAATCAACGAATCAATCAGCATAAACATTAATAATGTTCTCAATTCATATATGAAAATTTTTATCAGTTAAATATGTTTTTATCATATTAATCTTCATTCTATGCAATTATCAGTGTAACATTAGTATTTCTGTAGCATATGTATCTTAATGAGATGAAGTGAAAAACTGTATCATTATATATCACGTGATCACTATTATTTACCAATATCAGTGTTTTATATTTTATTACTTGAATCTGTATTAGTGTACACCATTAATTTTTTTTACTTATAAGTATTATTTTTTAATATTATCTTATATATATTCACATAGTGTCTGTATCACACTCCTATAAGTCAAATGCAAGTCAAGTTTGAGTAATATTCAGTGGTTGGTTTTGGCTAGCGGACCGAGCTGATGTAAGTGTTTACATAATAAAAATATGGAATGTTAGTCCATATATATAAAAGACTAAAACTAAAGAGGTCAACCAGATTGCTTGCAGGAATGTGATCAGACTAGAGACGCTAAAGATGACGTATACAACAAAGTAGGCTAAGATAACATGCCGTTCACCTGTAGTCATTCAATGTTTATAAACATTAGTCCAAGCTCCCTGCTTGAGACAACTACCCCGACCTATGATTCAAACGGCCTACGTGATCTGTAGCGTGTCTCATTTTGATTGTGTGTTCGTATGAAACTATGCCATTTGTATGTATGTTCATATGTTCGAAACTACTGTCTGTTCCTTCATAACTTGTAACAGAGATGGTACACAGGCAGAACAGAGTTAGCTATCGTCATTAGAAGACCTGTACCTCTTTACCTAAGCTTTATCATGTAGAGGAATAGATTAGCATCATCATTGGCAGAAGCGATCAAGCTATCGTTATTAGAAGACTTGTACAATCAATATCTGATCTTCAGCATGTAAAACTTCAAGAATATATATATTTTTATACTTCGTGTTTTCTACAAGAACCTCCTCACCATGAGTTTAACACATCGTTGTAATAACCAACAAGATAATACCGACTTCGTAAGTGATCTACAAACCCCCAGACACTCCATTGAATATGGAAGTGCAATACAAACCGACTTAGCGTAAAATTTACGCAAGTCTAACATTACCTCTATAGGCGCCCTTATCATACAAGGCCCAAGCCCTAATATATATATATATATATATATATATATATATATATATATATATATATATATTATATATATATATATATATATATATATATATATATATGTGTGTGTGTGTGTGTGTGTGTGTGTGTGTGATGAGAGAGAGAGAGAGAGAGAGAGAGAGAAGAGAGAGAGAGAGAGAGAGAGAATATCTTATTTGCATCTTATTTGCTTCAACGATTCTTGAGAGAGAAAGCTGCCACACTTTGAAGCATTTAATGACTTTTATGTGAAATTCAGAAACAGGAACAAGAATTTGTGATCGTTGTGGTAAGGACATAGGGTAGGATATATTTCTAGCTTACTTGTAACCCAAAGGAAATGTAACGCCGAAGAACATGTTTTGCAAGAATTGATCCATTTGGATTAGAAAAGACGCAGAAGCCTTTAAATGTCAACATGGCCAATTCATTTGTATCAAACTGGTTAAGATTTTATGCTGACAGTTTCCACTTCATCAGGAACCCTTACATTTTTTTAAAGTGCCTCCTAACCCGTGGTATTTTTCACTTATTTTCTTTTTTATTTCTCGCGCATTTAGCATTTCTCATGATTGTTGACATATCCATTGTTCACACCTTTTATTCATTTGTAAGATGACGAGGGAATAGAGAACCAGACAGACGGTCTGAGGGGAATGGTGATCTTTTCTTTGCTGTGAGATGAGATTAGGAACTTCATACTTTATGAACAATTCTCTTTGCATGGAGCGTTTCGTGAAAAATCCATTTAACTCTCTCTCTCTCTCTCTCTCTCTCTCTCTCTCTCTCTCTCTAACACAAATTCTTCTAATGAAATCTAAAGGGAGTTATACATAAACGTGAAAGATGAATCAGTATGATTTACCACAATCTTCTGTAAACTAGCCATGATCTTCTGATTCCAATAATGACTTATTAAACCTTTTATTGCTGAAATGTTCCTCTTTATGAGTTATTACTAGATGAGATTAACCAACAGAGAACCCGGCTTGAATGGGGAAGATAAAAGAAAAGAGAGTGATGATAAATCACACTCTTCGGTTAATAAGCATTAGACGTAACTTTGATTTTCTTTATTTCGAATCTCAACCTTCAAATGTCATCTTGAGAAAGTTCTTAATTTACTGAAACACTGCTTGACGATATAAAACTCCAAATGTGAGTTATATCGAATGGAACTTTTTCAGTAATTTTTCCCATTACTTTTCTCACCCTGTAAATCAGATACACAAAAGTTCCTTATGATAGATTCCCTTGTCTCCCTCACCCGCCTCCCACACCCGCCCCACCCGCCCCCCCACCCCCACCAGCCCCAACCTCTCTCTCTCTCTCTCTCTCTCTCTCTCTCTCTCTCTTCGCCAGTTTGATTCACTAAGTCGCTTGAAATATTTATTATTTTTTATAACATACAATATCGAAGCTCTTCAATCGAAAAAAAAAGAATGCTTTGTTTTTGGAGTAGAGTTATTGTTCTGATATTTGTTTAAAGGATTTTTAGCGTGATGACTCTTCTTTAAAAAATCGTTCCTATTTCTGGGCACCATTCCACGACTGACTCCACTGCTTTGATTTTTTCTGAGCACAACTGATTATAATTCGATAAAGAATGCAAGTTATAAATTCCTACTGACAAACTTTATTTATGAAATATGTGACGCGTCCACATTATGGGGAGATGTCAATTTGGAATTAATTAGTCAGTCATTATTATGATACAATTTCCCAAATGCCGTTTTGTAACTAGTTTCAAACAGGGCATTTGTTGTCTTACAAAACGTTTGTTTATTTTCATTTTATTTATTTATCTTATCGATCCATGATCCAAGTTTCGATAATTAGTCATAGAAACAGAAGATCAATAATAATCTCAAATTTCCCGGTTATTTGGAATTAAATGAAATCTAAAAAAAAAAAATATTTAATAACGATAGTTGATAATGTAATTTGGTCGAGCCTTATCTTTCCAGTTAAACAAAAATAATCGAGATAATGATCTAATTAATAAGAACCAAATCAGGCCCAAGAGCCCGAATCCTCTTGACCTTAATTAGCACCTTTTTGTATTCTCCTCCAACCCATTCTCTTAGTTTCTATGACCTTTTCAGTACTTACCAGAATTGGCGGCAAGACCAAAGGAACGAGAAATATCGCACCTATTTTGACATCTGTCAGAAAACATGACTTCCAGCGACACCCAAACTGAATATATATGGGCCAGTGTGCACTTTCAAATGACATTTCTCCCTAGCTATGCTGAAGATAAATTCGCGTCATAATTAGACAATTACTTATGACATTTTGCTATTTATTTTTTACTTGAAAGTTTCTTATGGTGGTAAGAAGGACATGTAATTTTCAGAGATTGCTTGTTTATTTAAATGCTTGTTGCTCTTTAAGTGTCCTGCTTGCGGCTGTTAAAAGGTTGTTTAACAATTTGACTTACTTCTTCCTTTATATTCTACCTAACGAGGTCGAGTAACGACAGAGGAGGACAGAGTCGGATCAAGACTTTACTGGTAACCGAACCTCAAGAGAAATCAAGCCTTTGCTAGCCAAGAGGAGCATGTTCTTGGTTTCTCATTTATATTGAGATAGTATGCATCTTATGCATCCAGATCCTAGGCATTTCTCATCATTATGGATACAAGGAAATTATTCTGCATTAGCCATCATCCCAGTCTTCTTCCATGGATTGATACGGTGAGTACCAAGCATATATAGGGTAGTTATGTTTATGGTAACTGTATTCAGCCTCTAAAGCCTTTGTGCTGCATCTATATAAATAATCCTTCCTCCCTGCCATACTTTAATATTAATTAAATTTTATGTGATAAGGGTCGCTGAAAGTGTTATTCTTGTCCTTATTTCAGTGATTTGCCGTTACACTCTTTCTTGTGGGGCACTTTATACATTGATTATTATTAACGGATTGGTAACGACTCTTAAACTGTTTAAATCTAACATGTTTATTTCACTGGTTATAAATTTGATATAGTTTTATATATTATTTCATTATATTGATAATTTAAGGCTAAAATACTTCTTTCCGGATATGTTTATTATCCAAACTTTAATCGGGTTAAGTAGTCTGGCGGTTTTTTCCTTCCATAACTGATTGGTTATTTTAGGCCTCGTTTTACTTACAGCAGGTAGCTTTTATTAATGGTTAATGTTTCATTGTTTTTTTTAAATAGTATACTTACATTTTTCTATATTGTTGTTATTAAATGGTGGTATATTATTCTATGAAATAAAATCCATACCTGATGTTCAGTAAAATATTTATATTCTGAGTGTCATAGTTTTATAACTAATGTTTTCTTTCATAACATCCTTTACTGCACACAGACGAGGAAGGAAAGATGATATTGATCCAGGAAGATACCTCAGGTTTGGAAATCTTCAAAACACACTTCCTTTAAAGATGTTATCTTGATTATTCGCAAGTTAAATATGGCATAGTTTCTTTGATAAATAAAATTTTGTTTGTATAAATTGTATAATTTTGTATTCCTGGTGCTTCATATTATGAATTTTCAGCTTATAGCCTTTCAATGTGGCAATCTGCCCTAGTATACTGCTGTCTTGGTGAAGATCTCACTGACTAGTTTGTACTTCTACTATACGTCTGGAACCAGGACTCTGCTCGAATTCATGCCCTGACACCCACCTTGAAGCTGTCACCTTGAAGTACCTGGGTGCTGCCAGATGTGAAATCCAGAGCACTCTTCCATTTTATTCCTTGGTGGAGAACTGCAAGCGACGAAGCCCTTCGTCCGACATTCTGGCTCAACTCTACGCACGTCTCGTTCAAGGACTAAGGTAAGTGAATTCGAAGTTGGTTGTTGGCCTTCACCCCCTTATTTCTTACACTCATTCCTTGTTCCACCTGTTTTCCTATTCCCATAATCCTATTATCCTGTCTCCTTCAGAGACCCCAAAGATGGTTAATTGTCAAAAGGGTAAAAATCAAAGAGATAATCTAGGATTATCGGATATCACACGGCCACAAACTTAACCATAGATTTAACCCTAACAGAAACTACAACGTATCCATATACGTATGTGAACGACTGGACTCACTTATATTTAAGTGACAGAGGCAGTAGTCTTGTTTTACTTAAAGATTCGCTAATAAGCGAACGACAGGTTGTTATTGATGGAAATATCTTTTACTCTCTCTCTCTCTCTCTCTCTCTCTCTCTCTCTCTCTCTCTCTCTACTGGCAGGCAGGCAGTAATATAGAAGGATGTCGGGAAACTCTTGGACTTATATAAAATAAGTGTATTCTCTTAAGTAGTTACAAAGTTGTACATCTTGCGACAGAATTTCAAAAAGAGTTATTTCAAGGAGATTAGAAGAGTAAGTAACACAATGCCTCAAGAGATAAAAGAAGTAGACAACGGACGCCCATACTCCTTTTTTAGGGCATGCTTATTCAACAATTCATTTGGTTCTCGTGAGAGCCGGTTTAGATTCAGAGCGTGAAAAGGATGTTCGTTCTTTTGTCTGTGGTTATGATAGGCTAGCATTCACTCGCATACTAAGAACTCGATATTTTTGGGAGAGTTTTCTTTGTTGAACTGTGACCCAGATCGCAGCTATGTTTTTATGATAGGGAATGTATTACATTTTCCTTTTTTTATGTAATTGCCATTACATATAGTCCAAAACATGTAAAAAACTGAATATATTAATTTTGTTGCTTATATTTATCTACAAATTTTTCATAATGAAGACACCGAGTTTAAATAAACCAAGACTTAAAGTTAGAACATTTCCATTATTTGAATTGATGAAACAAGATTCAATGATATTCCTTTTAACTGTGTCATTACATGGGATTAAGGCTCTTGCTTGACTCCACTTAATAAGATGATCTAAATCTCTCATATGTAAGAATAATGCATTCGATATTTGCCATTTCTTTCACAGATTATTGGTGTTGTTTGAGTCGTTGTGAAAGAGATTTACCGGTTTGTCCATAACAGACTTTATCACACTTTTTTGCAAGGAATTTCATATATGCAGCGGGGAAGATCTTGGGCAAGAGAATTTTTTATTACTAAACTCATGACATTAATTATTGAAACAATCCTTTATGTTAAAAAGCTTTCACATTCTAGATTTCTAAAAAACACCGTTCATCATAGGGTAATTTAGAATGTTAGGCTTACTAAATTCCAGTTTGCCATTAGTTAAATTAAATGTTTTTCTAGCTCTCCTCCATGCCACATTTACAAAATTCTTGGGTATTCAAGTTTCATGGCAATACCATAAATAGTTTTAATTTCAGCATCAATAAACTGCAGGCTACAGACACGTAAATCCCTTAGTAACATCCCAGAAAAACAGAGAATTTCTCATTTTGATGGTGATTGGAGTAGTAATGAAGAAAAGTGGCAATGTTAGTTGATTTTCGAGATTGAAAAGGTGATATTTCTATAATTTTTATGGTAGTTACATCAAGAAAATTATAATTACAATTCTTTCTTCTCTACAGTAAATTTTATAGAAGGGACTAAATTATTGAAATTATTAAGGAATTCCTGGAGATTTTCGTGAACTGGCCAAATATAGAAAATATCATCCACATACCTAAACCATATAACTTTTTGGGGCAAATTCTTGGTAAGAGTTTTGTCTAAAAAAAATTCCATGTAAATATTGCTAAGGACAGGAGATAAGGGATTACCCATAGCCATGCCAAACTTTTGTACAAAGAATTCCCATTAAAAAAAAATTTACTATCGTTTTATACATAACCTTATGAGACTAATGAGGTTTGCTACAGTTAAGGGAACATCATGGCGTTCTAAGTCATCCTCCAAAAATTCAAGTAATCATCTACAGGCACTTTTGTAAATAAAGAGACATCAAAAGTAACCATATTACTATCAAAATTCAAATTTAAACTATTCAATTTGTTTATAAATTCAACATTGTTTTTTACATTCGTGTTAGAAATGTTTCCTACCAAAGGTGTAAGAATTTTTACTTGCCATTTAGATAATTTATACGTAACTGAGTGGTCTGATAAGGTTATTGATTTTGTGTCTTGCCTAAACCATACATATAAGGCAGGGAGGGGGCGCATTGCGGGGTAAACGTTTAACTAAATGGTCCAAGCCTTATGAATGGATTTAATTTGTTTATTAAAATGGGAGTTCACTGTCTGTGTAGGATCAGACCTCAGTTTCGAGTTAAGTATCAGTATGATTTAGCAATTCCCTTATTTATTGCATATCACTTTTAAATAAATAGTTTACTCCGCCCCAATCCGCCTCCCTACAATTATATGTATGGTGAATGTTCTTTGTTTTAAGAGAATCTACTGTCTCA
>NC_087221.1:4508619-4526382 GCF_015104395.2 Macrobrachium nipponense | reverse complement strand
TGAGACAGTAGATTCTTCTTAACAAAGAACATTCACCATACATATAAGGTAGGGAGGCGGATTGCGGAGTAAACTATTTATTTAAAAGTGACTATGCAAATAAAATAAGGGAATTGCTAAATCATACTGATACTTACACGAAACTGAGGTCTGATCCTACACAGACAGTGAACTCCCATTTTAATAAACAAATTAAATCCATTCTTAAGGGCTTGGACCATTTAGTTAAACAGTTTACCCCGCAATGCGCCTCCCTGCCTTATATGTATGGTTTAGGCAAGACACAAAATCAATAACCTTATCAGACCACTCAGTTACGTATAAATTATCTAAATGGCAAGTAAAAATTCTTACACCTTTGGGTAGGAAACATTTCTAACACGAATGTAAAAAACAATGTTGATTTTTATAAACAAATTGAATAGTTTAAATTTGAATTTTGATAGTAATCTGGTTACTTTTGATGTCTCTTTATTTACAAAAGTGCCTGTAGATGATTTACTTGAATTTTTGGAGGATGAATTAGAACGCCATGATATTCCCTTAACTGTAGCAAACCTCATTAGTCTCATAAGGTTATGTATAAACGATAGTAAATTTTTTTTTAATGGGGAATTCTTTGTACAAAAGTTTGGCATGGCTATGGGTAATCCCTTATCTCCTGTCCTTAGCAATATTTACATGGAATTTTTTTTAGACAAAACTCTTACCAAGAATTTTGCCCCAAAAAGTTATATGGTTTAGGTATGTGGATGATATTTTCTATATTTGGCCAGTTCACGAAAATCTCCAGGAATTCCTTAATAATTTCAATAATTTAGTCCCTTCTATAAAATTTACTGTAGAGGAAGAAAGAAATTGTAATTAGAATTTTCTTGATGTAACTATCCATAAAAATTATAGAAATATCACCTTTTCAATCTTTCGAAAATCAACTAACATTGCCACTTTTCTTCATTACTACTCCAATCACCATCAAAATGAGAAATTCTCTGTTTTTTCTGGGATGTTACTAAGGGATTTACGTGTCTGTAGCCTGCAGTTTATTGATGCTGAAATTAAAACTATTTATGGTATTGCCATGAAACTTGAATACCCAAGAATTTTTGTAAATGTGGCATGGAGGAGAGCTAGAAAAACATTTAATTTAACTAATGGCAAACTGGAATTTAGTAAGCCTAACATTCTAAAATTACCCTATGATGAACGGTTTTTAGAAATTCCTAGAATTTTAAAGCTTTTTAACATAAATATTGTTTTCAATAATATTAATGTCATGAGTTTAGTAATAAAAAATTCTCTTGAAGATCTTCCCCGCTGCATATATGAAATTCCTTGCAAAAAAGTGTGATAAAGTCTGTTATGGACAAACCGGTAAATCTCTTTCACAACGACTCAAACAACACCAATAATCTGTGAGAACTGGGCAAATATCGAATGCATTATTCTTACATATGAGAGATTTAGATCATCTTATTAAGTGGAGTCAAGCCAAGAGCCTTAATCCCATGTAATGACACAGTTAAAAGGATATCATTGAATCTTTGTTTCAATCAATTCAAATAATGGAAATGTTCTAACTTTAAGTCTTGGTTTATTTAAACTCGGTGTCTTCATTATGAAAAAATTTGTAGATAAATATAAGCAACAAAATTAATATATCAGTTTTTTTACATGTTTTTGACTATATGTAATGGCAATTACATAAAAAAAGGAAAATGTAATACATTCCCTATCATAAAAACATAGCTGCGATCTGGGTCACAGTTCAACAAAGAAAACTCTCCCAAAAATATCGAGTTCTTAGTATGCGAGTGAATGCTAGCCTATCATAACCACAGACAAAAGAACGAACATCCTTTTCACGCTCTGAATCTAAACCGGCTCTCACGAGAACCAAATGAATTGTTGAATAAGCATGCCCTAAAAAAGGAGTATGGGCGTCCGTTGTCTACTTCTTTTATCTCTTCGAATGCACAACTTGAGGCATTGTGTTACTTACTCTTCCAGTCTCCTTGAAATAACTCTCTTTTTGAAATTATATCGCAAGATGTACAACTTTGTAATTACTCAAGAGAATACACTTATTTTATATAAGTCCAAGAGTTTCCCGACATCCTTCTATATTACTGCCTGCCTGCCAGTAGAGAGAGAGAGAGAGAGAGAGAGAGAGAGTAAGATATTTCCATCTAACAACCTGTGTTCGCTTCTTAGCGAATCTTTAAGTAAAACAAGACTACTGCCTCTGTCACTTTAAATATAAGTGAGTCCAGTCGTTCACATACGTATATGGATACGTTGTAGTTTCTGTTAGGGTTAAATCTATGGTTAAGTTTGTGACCGTGTGATATCCGATAATCCTAGATTATCTCTTTGATTTTTACCCTTTTGACAATTAACCATCTCTGGGGTCTCTGAAGGAGACAGGATAATAGGATTATGGGAATAGGAAAACAGGTGGAACAAGGAATGAGTGTAAGGAATAAGGGGGTGAAGGCCAACAACCAACTTCGAATTCACTTACCTTAGTCCTTGAACGAGACGTGCGTAGAGTTGAGCCAGAATGTCCGAGGAAGGGCTTCGTCGCTTGCAGTTCTCCACCAAGGAATAAAATGGAAGAGTGCTCTGGATTTCACATCTGGCAGCACCCAGGTACTTCAAGGTGACAGCTTCAAGGTGGGTGTCAGGGCATGAATTCGAGCAGAGTCCTGGTTCCAGACGTATAGTAGAAGTATTAGGGCTTGCTGCATGTTATGATAAGGAAAAGCCTAGTTGTATTGATAAGCGCCCTAATGAGGTAATGTTAGACTAGCGATAATCTATACGCTAAGTCGGTTGGTATTGCACTTCCATCTTCAATGGAGTGTCTGGGGTTTTGTAGATCACTTACGAAGTCGGTATTATCTTTACGACGATGTGTTAAACTCATGGTTCGGTGAGGTTCTTGTAGAAAAACACAATGTATAAAAATAGTATATTCTTCTGAAGTTTTTACATGATGAAGATCAGGTATGATCGTACAAGTCTTCTATGACGATAGCTTGATCGCTTCTGCCAATGATGATGGCTAATTCCTATTCCTCTACATGATAAAGCTTAGGTAAAAGAGGTACGGTCTTCTAATGACGATAGCTAACTCTTCTTCTGCCTGTCTACCATCTCTGTACAAGTTATGAAGGAACAGACAGTAGTTCGAACATAAAAGAACATACATACAATGACATAGTTTCATACGAACACACAATCGAATGAGGGACACGCTACAGATCACGTAGGCCGTTTTGAATAATAGGTCGGTAGTTGTCTCAAGCAAGGGAGCTTGGACTGTTTCAAAACAAATGAATGACCACAGATGACGGCTGTTATCTTAGCCTACTTTTATTGTATACGTCATCTTTAGCGTCTCTAGTCTGATCACATTTCCTGCAAGCAATCTGGTTGACCTCTTTTAGTTTTAGACTTTTATATATATGGACTAACATTCCATATTTGTATTATGTAAACACTTACATCAGCTCGGTCAGCTACCAAAACCCAGCTACTGAAATATTACTCAAACTTGACTTGCATCTTGACTTATAGGAGTGTGATACAGACACTATGTGAATATATATATGATAGTAAGTAAAATAAAAATTCATTGTGTACATGAATTGATTCAAGTAATAAAATATAAAACAATGATATTGGTAAATTAATAGTGATCACGTGATATAGGATGATACAGTTTTTCACTTCATCTCTTTAAGATACTTATGCTACAGAAAATACTAATGTACTCTGATAATTGCATAGAATGAAGATTAACATGAATAAAAATCATATTTTTAACTGATAAAAAATTTCATATATGAATTGATAAAATTATTAATGTTTATGCTGATTGATTCGTTGAATTTTTTTTATGCTAAATGTTATATATCTGATTCATTAATCAATATACTAACTCATAAATAACTGCAGATATTGGTATGATAAAAGGTAACAGATTGATTATAGGCCTACCTGATTTGTTTATACATATGTATATGGATTCATAAAATTATGATTAATTATATGTGCACTTAAAATAGATTCCTATTGCGTACACGCAAAAATATATTTAGATTCTGTTATTTATGATCATTTTATATAAGAAGGTTCCTATTGCGTACACGCAAAGATATATTTTCGACTCTGTTATTTATGATCAATTATATATAGGATACATGATACTTCATATATATAGGATACATGACACTTCATATATATAGGATACATGACCGAGGTTATACTACTTCACTTTAAAACTAGGCTTTCGAACAACTTTTTCGTCCATTACACAGTTCCAGACAACCACCTATAGCCAAATTGAAACCGGCCTTTTTCAATGGTTAAAACAAGGGAAAAATTTGCCTGGGCGGGTCCAACGTCCATTCTGCTGCTCATACTTATTTTCTCCTGCATCCTAAAGCTACACGATTACGTTCGCGATGAATAGATCATCCCAGCACGAGTCCCTTCGCCAGCAAAGTAGAGTTGTATCCTTCGGGTCGTAATTGTCGGAAGTATGTCCCTTTTTGTAGTCGATTCCGACATCCGCTGGAGCGTTCCGTATGAAAACGATATTAACGACGAGGTACGGTGTCGGTCGAAGAAGTCCATGAAATTCCTTTCACATTGTAGGCGGTTTGTTACTTGGACTGTAGTCGCCGCTGCGACGAACGATTTTTTTGAAGTTTGCGATGTGAAACTCTCCTACTGCAGGATACTGTAACCAGTTCCATTAATCAGCCTGCAAGTGAAATTATACTTGTCACAAGGGCAAAGTAAATTCAGACGACATCCAAATACAGGGGAGGGGAGAGAGAGCCATTTAGACCCAGACTTAACCCACATGAATTCGCTGATATTTTGGAATTTCAAAAGAGGTCCGCTGTACAAACTTTTTTTATCCATGGCATTAACAATGAATGAACCTATCCAGGTCTATGATGACTGTAAAAAATATCCATAATTATAAAAAATACATAGATATCATTACGAATCTCAAAGAAAATTCGATATTACTGGTAGTAAGTTACTAGACAAAAGAAGTGGAAAAACGGAGCTAATTGTAAGATTGCCAGGCAACCCCATAAGGTCAAAGAGAAGATTAATCATGATTCTATGTGGCCCTAACAAAGTTTCATATTCAATTTTTCTTTTCTCGTGCGCATCCTCTGAGTTAACTTTTTAAAACATTATTAATAGGTAGGAGATGCAACGAAAAAACCCACTATTGTAACTAATTTCTATATAAACTTTGGGTTTTCAAGAAAATGTGACATTTTCCCATGAATGTGATTTACTTGAATTGTAATAGGCTAATGTGCAAGTAAATGTTTCTTATCCACAATGTGATAATTCTAAATGTCCGTTTACCCATGTCATAAGCTGAATTATTGACTTCTAATTGTCTATGAGGTTCAGAAAAAAAAAATTTAATTCATTTTGTTGTTATAGAAATTCTATTTGCTTATATTGTTCATTAATTTTAAAATGATTACAAGTCCTTAACTAATTGCATTACACACACGGATAAGAATATGTTATGTGGCCTGTCATGTGACCTATGAACCACATGTGAAGTTCATGAACTAAGCATTCCTTTCTCCAGTCAATCTGCTTTGCAAGCAGAGACGACACACAGATGAAGCCTGTGTAAGCAGATTATTGAGGTTAAAAGGAACAAATGCTGATACGGCAATGATGACGTCGTCACTTGGCAGGAGATTGCTCTCAGCCAGCTATGAAACTATGTCATTGTATGTATGTTCATATGTTCGAACTACTGTCTGTTCCTTCATAACTTGTAACAGAGATGGTAGACAGGCAGAAGAGAGTTAGCTATCGTCATTAGAAGACCTGTACCTCTTTACCTAAGCTTTATCATGTAGAGGAATAGGATTAGCCATCATCATGGCAGAAGCGATCAAGCTATCGTCATAGAAGACTTGTACGATCATACCTGATCTTCATCATGTAAAACTTCAGAAGAAATATACTATTATTTATACCTTGTGTTTTCTACAAGAACCTCACCGAACCATGAGTTTAACAACATCGTCGTAAAGATAATACCGACTTCGTAAGTGATCTACAAAACCCCAGACACTCCATTGAAGATGGAAGTGCAATACCAACCGACTTAGCGTATAGATTATCGCTAGTCTAACATTACCTCATAGGGCGCCTTATCATACAAGGCACAAGCCCTAATAATTGGTGGCAGCGGGAGATCGGGAGATTGCTCTCAGCCAGCTAAGAGTTACGTTACTTGCTGTAAGAGATACGACTTTAGTATTTTCAAATGATATTTTAGTGTTTTAATTGTCCACCCGCATGAGAAGAATGTCTGAAAAAAAAAACAACACGTACCAAAATTGAACAATATATTAGTTTCATGTTGGCATTATGTTAAATAAATATTCCTTATTCAAACTATATGAAAAAGGTTTCCATACAAATTCTATATATATTATTGCCCTGTATAAGATTCATATAGGATTATTTCATAGATAACATTTTCACTTCTAGACTTCCTGACTTTAAAATCTCTTTTATTTTATTTTATTTATTTTTATTTATTATTAGTTTTATTTATTTATTTTTTTTTTTTTGTTTTTTTTTTCATTGACTACGAATATAAATCACCGGGACAGACAATATGTCAGTAGGTTTTGGATATGTGTTTTTTGAACTTTTAGCTTTATTTGTCATTACTAACGCGTTAAGTTAGAGTTCAAATCTTTACGCATATATATTTGGATATTTAATGGTTACGTTTTGCTTATTGATATTATCGTGATTCCTTTTTTATTATAATTTGTAACCCTTCCGACTTCTTACGGAGTGTATTATATTGACTCCACTTGTATCCATATTTATCTTATTTTTTTATATATTTATTTATATATATATATATTTGATAAATTAATGGTTGGCTTGAATATGTGGAAAAGTGTTCTAGCGGCGTACCGTATAAAGGCTACTTGCGGCATTAATTCTATAGATACAAGATATAACTGATAAAGGTATTTAAAACCGCGAGAACCGCTATAATCCGGTCGGATCCAATATCACGAGTTGTAACTCGTAAGACATTGACACTTCCTATTTAATTATCCGTTATTCTACCAAACCGATTGACTCTGGGCGATAAAATATATTATTGGTTTTCTTAATGGAAAGGAATTCACACAACGTGTTAAGGAGATTATTATTGATTTACACCACCCGAGTCACAGATTATTATGTGTTGAATTCCATATTTACTGATTTAGCACTCATAAATATTCCTAACGCACTCAATTGCGGAGTTTGTTTTTAGTGCTATTAATTCTATACAAGTGTCAAGGAACTATTAACACTAAGAAGTGTTTATTCCCTCTGTCAGACTCGTAATTCTGTTAATAATTCTACGTATATTCTTTCAAGGATTGATTTTGGCACAGGATAGGCCCCTAAACTGACAGGTGTCTTAGTGATCCCTTGTTTTCATGACACGTGTTACAATTAGTTATGTCTTTTTATATCTGTAAGCATTGTAGGCCAGAAAACAGTGATTTGGCTTTCTGTGAAAAAGGAGGGAACCCTGGATGACGGAATGCAACCAGTGTTTATGACGATTGGTATGAGAAAGATTATTATCTACTACCTGGTCGTTAGTCATCTGCTGTCTTCTGGGTTTTCCTCGTCACAGACCTACCTATATATTACATTTGATACATTATTCTGATTACACATACCTTAAGTAATACTTTTGCTTTAGGGTTTCTGCTCGAAGTGTGTATTTTTGGGTTATGTCTGTTGGACGCTTGCTTTCTGTTCAGTTTTGTAACCAGTTCTGCGCTCCGACCCAGATATTTCAATTGCTTCCGCGATTCTCTTGGGTTAAAGGAAGATTTTCTTGTTTAGATACGGTGTTTCAACAAATAGGTACGGATGTTTTCCTCATATCTTTTAGTCCAATTAATTTGTTCTTTGCTGTATGGTGCGGGGATTTGCGGGATATAATGCGTCAGCTATGATAATTGCTTTCCCAGGTAGATATCTTAACTTGGCTCCAAAGACCTGAATGATCATTTGTCACCGAGTTCCTTTTGGACTGTGATTAAAGCCTTTGAAAAAACTCGGTAAAGGACTCATGTTCAGTAAGGACTTTATCAGGATAGCCATAGATTATGAAACTTAAAACGTACTAGTGAGTTAAAGATACCTAGCCCTTCCTTGCCTATTACTGCATATTTACTTTCAGAGGGCTTTAGTTTACGTGAATAAAAAGCTATAGGGAAGAACTGTTTATCATATTACTGAAGTAGTATCCCTCTTACCCCTTGGGTCTGAGGCGTCTGTTGCAATAAAAAAAATTCCTTATTTAAATCAGGGATTTTTAAGTTAGGTAAGCTGCATTTTCCGCTTTTAAGAGATATCGAAACGCCTGTTGTATGCTTTTCAGACCATAATAAATCTACGCTCTTCTTCGTAAGATCTGTTAAAGGAGCTGTCATTATTGAAGAGTTACATATTTACATACGATTGTAATACCCACTACAGCGCAAAAGTGCTGTATCCCCCTTTTACGTTAATAAGTACCGAAAGTTATGAATAGCCGACACCTTACCATGGACTACTTTTAAGACCTTGACTAGACACATAAAACCTAGATAAACATGTTCGTTTTTAAAAACTCACATTTAGATTTTACTCTGAGATTATTTTGTCTTTGTCTCTGTAGCACTAGCTCTAGTTTATGTGAATGTACTTCTAAGGTATTAGAAAAGGATTACAAGATCATCCATATAGGCATGTAGGTTATCCCTCCCCAAAAGTCTCCAAAAAAAACACTATATTGTAATTGGGGCGCAACGTAAGCCGGAGGCATACGTAAAAATTGATAATGTCCCCTGAGTGTGCTGAAAACGTATATGAGGTACAAGCACTTAGGTAATGGTATCAGGTAAAAGCATTTAAGTAAGTCCAAGTTGGTGAAAAAAATTTATTCTAACCTAACAGAGATAAGATGTCGTCGGTACATCGCACTGGAAACTATCGGAAGTCGTTTCCTTGTTTAAGCGACAGAAATCTACGCAGATACGCCAAGTGCCGATCCTTTATGACATGACGTTTGAGAGAAAAAAACCCCCTTATATGGGCTATTTTGATTTCCTAATGACTCCTATTACTAACATTTTTCAACGTCGTCATTATTTCTATTTGAAATTTCATTGGGGTTCTACACGAAGGTTACGTATATAGCTTTATGTTTGTCCTTAGACCGTATTTTGTTTTCAATGACATCCGTTTTCTCCAGAGATCACTCGCTAGTGGAGAAACTTCCTGGTATTCAGGTAGAAGATAAAAAAATTCTGCTGAATCACCTCTGCTTGAATGACTTTACGGATATTACTTTAGATAGATTATCAGAGAGATTCATCCACGACTGTTGGCGTGATTAAAAACTAGCAACATAAAAAACTGCGATATTTATAACTTCCGTTATCCCACGATATGTATACTTTAGGGCTTTGTTCGCGGAAATCGTTATATTTCAGAGTGTCGGGAAGGATTAAAAATTTCATTTCCCAGCAAAGTCTTTTTTACACGCACTAAAGACATTCGAGGGTGCATGCTTCTCGAGATTTTTGCGTGCAAAGTACGACTGCGGTTGTGGGAGAATTCTGTTGGGTCATTTGAACAATGTTACGATTTATGAGACAAATGTATAGTTCCTTTATATAAGTTATTATTTGATTAACTGTCTCATTTTTGTTCAAACGGATTTTAATATGTTTGAAGGTTTATAGGATTTTCCTTTGATAAACACGCCTTATTTTGCAGGATGTAAGATAATATTTTGTATACCCCTAGATGGATCTTACAATTACACTACATACAGATCAATGTTTTTTTATAACTATAGAGGTATCTGTAAGCGCTCGCTTATCCGGACTTCTCATTAGGGAAGTTCGAACAACAGACGGTGAGTCCGTAAATACAAGATATTACGTGTATTAAAGAAATAAAACAAGATATTCTAATTTTTACGGCGCGTACAGTTGGGCTTAATCCACCAGTACTCATAATAACTTATGTATTAAAAAAAACGAAAACCTGCTCTGATTACTTTATACGGTCGTGTGTTTCATAGGAAAAATCCTTTTTAATCAAAAAGATATCGGTATAATATGAACCAACATCGCTTTTCCCCACTCTGCTAGAGTCGCTTATTGTGTGGAATTTGGCTTCGCTTTGAAAACTTCGGCAGTTTTTTGACTAACCTTGACCGCTTGACTAGGTGACACAGTCACCGGGTGTTGCTTGTTAGAATTCCTATGAACGCTACTGTTTCTATTTCTTTTTGTAATAATTAGGATTCCTTCTCTTTATTACCATCGGCAACATATTGTGTGTTTTTTAGCATTACGTGCTGGTTACGTATAAAGCAATGAATGACTAACTATTAGGAAACTGAGCGATTACTAATAAGACAGTTATCTCTACTGTATGCAATATTAAACTGTTTGTACTTCATTCTTTGCTAAAATTTGAAATAGGTGAGGGAATCCTGGTCAGCGCATTTATCCTGATGAAAGTTGTTTTTTACAGACATGTTATTCCTTGCAATCCAGCCATATTTTTAAAGTTGAGTTGAGTCATTGAGGTTCGATATTTTATATAACTCAAAAAAC
Organism: Macrobrachium nipponense; assembly: GCF_015104395.2. Taxonomy (NCBI): domain Eukaryota; kingdom Metazoa; phylum Arthropoda; class Malacostraca; order Decapoda; family Palaemonidae; genus Macrobrachium; species Macrobrachium nipponense. The sequence continues at coordinate 4,515,670 of NC_087221.1, read as the reverse complement.
TCAAGGCTAAAACTGCGATCGGGACTTTGCAAAGGAGCATTTATTGTCATGACCCGAAATAGTGTTACCTCTAATTTATATAGATTTGTACGGGTGTTCCACTTGTTTTTTGTGTGTTTCTAATCACTACGGTGCTTAACGACCCTATCCATGCATCTGTATAAATACAGACGTCCACTGCGTAAACGCATATTCACTGTTTAATATGATTTGTTACGTAAGGGATTAATATCACCCAAAATGATAAAAATTAACATAGTATATGATTATGATATTTCAGTAGAACTTCTGGAAACAGACACTCAAGATAAAAAACTCGCAGTAGCGAAATCTCAATGATGTAGATAATTTCTGTAAAAAAGTAAGATTAAGAATGTCTCGTAACTTCAGCCACAGGAATAACGAAATTCGACCTGCAAAGGAAACACTCAACGTTACTCCAAATGGAATAAAAAATTGTACTTAGCCTGCTTTTGTGGGAAGTCACGGTGTTCCGATAACGACACACGGCCTTGGTCCTCCTTCTCTATTTAGCGGACGACCTGGTTTGGCTTCAGGTTTCCCCCGTTCGCGTTGTTTCGAAGATTCGAGCCCTTGAAAGATCCGATGCTGCAGACGCGTTCGGTTTGTTTCTTGAATGTGCCGGAAACGCTCACTAACGATGTTTTCTTGAATGATTCTAATGAGAGACGAAGCTTGCGTTGTCGTAGGAAAAAGGGGGAGACACGTCGGATTTGTTTCTTGAAGTTATTCACTAAACAATGATACTAAGTGCTTGAAGAATCTGTTGCTTTCGTCGTCGTTGACTTCATGATTTATTATTCTGTTTTTTTCTTCGTAGGACGTTGTAGAGTTCTTCTGGTCCGCTGGCCACCAATATTAGGGCTTGTGCCTTGGTGATAAGGCGCCCTATGAGGTAAGGTTAGACTAGCGATAATCTATACTAAGTCGGTTGGTATTGCACTTCCATCTTCAATGGAGTGTCTGGGGTTTTGTAGATCACTTACGAAGTCGGTATTATCTTTACGACGATGTGTTAAACTCATGGTTCGGTGAGGTTCTGTAGAAAACACAAGGTATAAAAATAGTATATTCTTCTGAAGTTTTACATGATGAAGATCAGGTATGATCGTACAAGTTCTTCTATGACGATAGCTTGATCGCTTCTGCCAATGATGATGGCTAAATCCTATTCCTCTACATGATAAAGCTTAGGTAAAAGAGGTACAGGTCTTCTAATGACGATAGCTAACTCTCTCTGCCTGTCTACCATCTCTGTTACAAGTTATGAAGGAACAGACAGTAGTTCGAACATATGAACATACATACAATGACATAGTTTCATACGAACACACAATCGAATGAGACACGCTACAGATCACGTAGGCCGTTTGAATAATAGGTCGGGGTAGTTGTCTCAAGCAGGGAGCTTGGACTGTTCAAAACAAATGAATGGACCACAGATGACGGCATGTTTATCTTAGCCTACTTTTTATTGTATACGTCATCTTTAGCGTCTCTAGTCTGATCACATTCCTGCAAGCAATCTGGTTGACCTCTTTAGTTTTAGACTTTTATATATATGGACTAACATTCCATATTTTTATTATGTAAACACTTACAGAAGTACAAACTAGCCAGTGAGATCTTCACCAAGACAGCAGTATAGTAGGGCAGATTGCCACATTGAAAGGCTATAAGCTGAAAATTCATATGAAGCACGTGGGCTAATACCAGGAATACAAAATTATACAATTTTATACAAATAAAATTTTTTTATTTCTCAAAGAAACTATGCCATATTTAAACTTGCGAATAATCAGATACATCTTTAAAGGAAGTGTGTTTTGAAGATTTGCCAAACCTGAGGTATCTTCCTGATCAATATCATCTTTTCCTTCCTCGTCTGTGTGCAGTAAAGGATGTTATGAAAGAAAACATTAGTTATAAAACTATGACACTCAGAATATAAATATTTTACTGAACATCAGGTATGGATTTTATTTCATAGGATAATATACCACCATAGGAATATAGAAAAATGTAAGTATACTATTTAAAAAAAAAAAACAATGAAACAATAACCATTAATATAAGCTACCTGCTGTAAGTAAAGCGAGGCCTAAAATAACCAATCAGTTATGGAAGGAAAAAACCGCCAGACTACTTAAACCCGATTAGAGTTTGGATAATAAACATATCCGGAAAGAAGTATTTTAGCCTTGAATTATCAATGTAATGAAATAATATATAAAACTATATCAAATTTATAACCAGTGAAATAAACATGTTAGATTTAAACAGTTTAAGAGTCGTTACCAATCCGTTAATAATAATCAATGTATAAAGTGCCCCACAAGAAAGAGTGTAACGGCAAATCACTGAAATAAGGACAAGAATAACACTTTCAGCGACCCTTATCACGTAAAATTTAATTAATATTAAAGTATGGCAGGGAGGAAGGATTATTTATATAGATGCAGCACAAAGGCTTTAGAGGCTGAATACAGTTACCATAAACATAACTAGCCTATATATGCTTGGTATTCACCGTATCAATCCAAGGAAGAAGACTGGGATGATGGCTAATGCAGAATAATTTCCTTGTACCCATAATGATGAGAAATGCCTGGGATCTGGACGCGTATCTTTTAATAATGCATAAGATGCATACTATCTCAATATAAATGAGAAACCAAGAATATGCTCCTCTTGGCTAGCAAAGGCTTGATTTCTCTTGAGGTTCGGTTACCAGTAAAGTCTTGTTCCGACTCTGTCCTCCTCTGTCGTTACTCGACCTCGTAGGTTTAGAATAATAAAAAGGAGAAGTAAGTCAAATGGTTAAACAACCTTTAACAGCCGCAAGCAGGACACTTAAAGAGTAACAAACATTTAAATAAACAAGGAATCTCTGAAAATTACAAGTCCTTCTTACCACCATAAGAAACTTTCAAGTAAAAAATAAATAGCAAAATGTCATAAGTAATTGTCTAATTATGACGCGAATTTATCTTCGGCATAGCTAGGGAGAAATGTCATTGGAAAGTGCACACTGGCCCATATATATTCAGTTTGGGTGTCGCTGGAAGTCATGTTTTCTGACAGATGTCAAAATAGGTGCGATATTTCTCGTTCCTTTGGTCTTGCCGCCAATTCTGGTAAGTAACTGAAAAGGTCATTGAAAACCAAGAGAAGGGTATGGAGGAGAAAATACAAAAAGGTGCTAATTAGGGTCAAGATGATTTGGGCTCTTGGGCGGATATGTGAAGGTGTGAAACTTAACAAGTTTATGGGTCTGATTTTGTTTTTATTAATTAGATCATTATCTCGATTATTTTTGTTTAACTGGAAAGATGAGAGTCGACCAATTCAATAACGCATGAATTTAACAAATTACATTATCAACTATCGTTAGTGAAATTTTTTTTTTAGATTTCATTTAATTCCAAATAACCAGGAAATTTGAGATTATTATTGACCTTCTGTTTCTATGACTAATTATCGAAACTTGGATCATGGATCGATAAGATAAATAAAATAAAATGAAAATAAAACAAAGTTTGTAAGACAACAAATGCCCCTGTTTGAAAACTAGTTACAAAACGGCATTTGGGAATTGTATCATAATAATGACTGACTAATTAATTCCAAATTGACATCTCCCATAATGGTGGACGCGTCACATTATTTCATAAAATAAGTTTGTCAGTAATGAATTTAATAACTTGCATTCTTTATCGAATTATAATCAGTTGTACTAAGAAAAAATCAATGCAGTGGAGTCATTCGTGGAATGGTGCGTAGAAATAGGAACGATTTTTTTAGAAGAGTCATTACGCACTAATCCTTTAAACAAACCTCAGAACAATAACTCTACTTCGTTATTGTGTGTTATAAAAATAATAAATATTTCAAGCGACTTAGTGAATCAAACTGGTGAAGAGAGAGAGAGACAGAGAGAGAGAGATGAGAGAGAGAGAGAGAGAGAGAGGAGAGGTTTGGGGCTGGTACCGTGGGGGCGGGTGCGAGATGGGTTTGGAGGAGGCGGTTGAGGGAGACAAGGGAATCTATCATAAGGAACTTTTGTGTATCTGATTTACGGAGGGTGAAGAAAAGTAATGGGAAAAATTACTGAAAAAGTTCCATTCGATATAACTCACATTTGGAGTTTTATATCGTCCAGCAGTGTTTCAGCAAATTAAGAACTTTCTCAAGATGACATTTGAAGATTGAGATTCGAAATGAAGAAAATCAAAGTTACGTCTAATGATTATTAACCGAAGAGTGTGATTTATCATCGCTTTCTTTTCTTTTATCTGCCAACGCTCTTCCCCATTCAAGCTGGGTTCTTTGTTGCTGAATCTCATTCTAGTAATAACTAATAAAGAGGAACATTTCAGCAATAAAAGGTTTAATAAGTCATTATTGGAATCAGAAGATCATGGCTAGTTTACAGAAGATTGTGGCAAATCATACTGATTCATCTTTCATGTTTATGTATAAACCCCTTTAGATTTCATTAGAAGAATTTGTGTTAGAGAGAGAGAGAGAGAGAGAGAGGAGAGAGAGAGAGAAGAGAGAGTTAAATGGACTTTTCACGAACGCTCCTGCAAAGAGAATTGGTTGTTCATAAAGTATGAAGTTCCTAATCTCATCTCACAGCAAGGAAAAGATCACCCTTCCCCTCTGACCGTCTGTCTGGTTCTCTATTCCCTCGTCATCTTACAAATGAATAAAAGGTGTGAACAATGGATATGTCAACAATCATGAGAAATGCTAAATGCGCGAGAAATAAAAGAGAAAATAAGTGAAAAATACCACTGGTTGGGAGGCACTTTAAAAAAATGCAAGGGTTCCTGTTGAAGTGGAAACTGTCAGCATAGAATCTTAACCAGTTTGATACAAATGAATTTGGCCATGTTGACATTTAAAGGCTTCTGCGTCTTTTCTAATCCAAGTGGATCAATTCTTTGCAAAACATGTTTCTCGGCGTTACATTTCCTTTGGGTTACAAGGAAGCTATGAGATATTTCCTACCACAACGATAACAAACTCTTGTTCCTGTTTCTAAATTTCACATAAAAGTCATTAACTGCTTCAAAATGTGGCAGCTTTCTCTCTCTAGAAACGTTGAAGCTAATAAGATGCAAATAAGATATTCTCTCTCTCTCTCTCTCTCATCACACACACACAACACACATATGTATATATATATATATATATATATATATATATATATATATATATATATATATATATACATATATATATATATATATATATATATATATATATATGTATGTATATATATATATATATATATATATATATATATATATATATATATATATATATATATATATATATATATATATATATATATATATATATATATATATATATATATATATATATATATATATATATATGTGTGTGTGGGTGTGTGTGTATGTATGTATCCTGTACGTATGTATCTATTTTGTCTATCAACAAGGAAATTGGAGATATATGTTTTTTGCAATCTTCGGACACCTGTTGCTTAATAATACCACACCTACCAACCCTAGAAAAGAGGCGGAGCTTCAAAGTCCTCGTGTTTGTTGCTTTCTAGATTTCCAGTAACTTTAAACCATAAAGATTCTGTAAAAGTCCTATTGTTATTTATAGCTGAATGCAGTAACAACGGACATATTCGTTAAAGGTGGCTATGGTAACGAAGTCTGTTCAGAGTAGAATTTCGGTCATCCTTTTTTTTTTTAAAACCTAACGTGAAACTTTCTCACAAAGGATGTTAAGAGTCTCTCTCTCTCTCTCTCTCTCTCTCTCTCTCTCTCTCTCTCTCTCTCTCTCTCTCTCATCATAATATATATATATTATATATATATATATGATATATATATATAGTATAATATATATATATATATATATATATATATACAGCTATATATATAAATGTGTGTGTATATTTAAACGTATGATGAATGTCCCTGTGTGTACGCAGGACCCACTTAGACAGGTCAGACGGGGCGCAGGTAGAGCACGCAGAGGGAATGAGTGATGATGCCAGCTGCGCCTCTATATGCACTGACTTGCAGTCTTGTTCACCTGCCTGACCCAAGTCACCCTCGTGTATACGCCTTTTCATTATAATCTTTTTCCACTAGACATTCTTCAATTCTGCAGATGTGCCAAACAACTGTTCAGCATATGAGTGCTATAATACAAGAGGTAAGACATCAGGATAAGAAGTACAATAGCTGATAATGCAGTGGTATGCTCTGTGCATTTTGCTGACACTGACTACAAAGATGACATGAAATCCAGACTCCTTAGAATCGATACCCCTAAGCGACAACGAACACTAAAGGGTGATGCAATTCCATCTCTCCTTATGCCTCAAGGTGATTAAATTATAATGCAGTACTATGTATTAGTGCGTGTGTGTGTGTGTTTAAGGCTTTGTTACAGGCTTTATTGGAAGGACGTGTTGTGTTTAAGGAATGGTTATGTATTTATAGCAATTTACAGCAATTTTTGTATGTTGTGTTGAACTGTTTGAACTGTGCATTTATGTCAATGTGTCATTACTTTGACTTTTTTTTGTTGAACTAATAAGCAATAAACGTGTTGATTCTAGGTTTTACCTGAAGGATGGTAGTTTTATATCTGATGCCTGTATCAGGGAAATGTTAACAGCGACAAAGACCGAGTATGGTTTAGCATATAAACTTAGTGAAATGCATTTGAATGTATCTGGTCATCAGCGACAGCAAGTTAAATTTGCAACCCAACTTTTATCATATACATGCTCTAGTTCAATTTCAAATCTTGGAGAAAAGGGACAGTTGGTGAATAGATACTGGAAGGAAACTTCTGAGTTCATCAGCATCATGGATCAGTGGTTTGACCTAATGAATTCTTCCCATACGTTTGGGGACAAACAGTCACGTAATGCATTTGGTGTCAACTTATGTGACCAAATAAATGTTCTGCATAGAATGGCTGAAGTAATGTTAAAAATGAGAGTAAAAGATTTATAGCTTAAAGGGCT
>NC_087221.1:4498619-4503619 GCF_015104395.2 Macrobrachium nipponense | reverse complement strand
AGTCGCCCTGGAAGATCCCTCTCTTGATATTAACCTCTGCTAATCTTATTCCAGAGCTTGTAAATATTATACTCCAGTTGTGCATTGTATTTTTGAGGAAGCTGATGGTGTATTCCTCTGCCCCATATATTTTCAGGCATTCTATTAGCTATGTGTATGGTATCATGTTGAAAAGGCTTTCTTATAGTCGATCCGTGTCATGCTTAGGTTGTTTTCTTTCTCCTACTGTTCTTCATTACCATTTGTCAATCAAGAACTAGGTCATTTGTGCCCCATACACTTCCTTCTTGCAGCCTTTCTGTTGGTGGGGGATGGTGTTGTATCCTCTAGGTAGTTGTATAGCCTTTCACTGATGATATCTGTTGGTAACTTCCACATTATTGGTTGGTTTGGTGATACAATGCTGGAGTTGTTCTTCTAATCGTGGTGTAGGGCCTTGAAGTTTTGAGCCAGTAATCCATGGACTTCATTAGGACCTGGAGCTTTCGAGTTGGGCATTTTCTTTATTTGGTGTCTGATTGTGTCGTTGTGATCTCAGTGAATCTTTGTTTTATTCTCCCTGTTTCTTCTGGCCTGATTTCCTGGAGCCATGTTGCATGTTTGTTGTGTGATACTGGATTGCTCCATATTTTTTCCCAGAGTCTCTTACTTGGTCAGCTTCAGGAATTTCTTGGTGGTTGTTTTCCCCTCTTGGTTGGCTGTATAGTCTTTTCTGATTGGTTTTAAATACTTTGTTCTGTGGTATCCCCTTATTTCCTGTTCGGGTTACCATTGGCCTTAAGCCTTTGTTTTACATCTTCTATTGTGTTGTTTTAGTCCCCAACTCTCCTACTAAACTTTGTGTTTCTTGTTCAGATTCCTCCCTTGTTTTCTTGCTTCTAGCCTTTTGTCTGCTCATCTCTTTCAGTTTATCAAGTCAGATATCATCACCATGATTTGCTCTTCCTGGTGCCCTTTCCAAGGCGGTTGCTGTTTTGGTATCTGTTAGGTTGGTTGTGCTTGTGTTGGTGTTCGTGTCCCCATGAGTTCTGCTACTAGTCTTGTTCCTGCATATGCCAGGTTATTTGTTTTCTGTGATACTGGTGGTGCAATAATTATTCTCCATCATTTCATTGACCACTCACTTGTTTTCTCCTTAATTTCTTGGTGTTGTACCCATTCCGTCATCTCTGTTACTTCGTCTGTTTCTTCGTGTGTAGTTCTTTGATAGCTCATCATCCCTCTCATCTTCTATGGTATCGTCTCTCAGTACGTCTTCTTGTAATTCGTTGCTGTGTGTCATTTCCCTTTCCAGTTCCTCTCTTTCTATTGGTGAGAGCCTGTTCTTTTTCTTCATGTTCCTTACATGGTCTGTTTGCCTTTGCTCTGATTGGGGGGTGTTATTCCTCTTATTCCAGATGTTGACCAACCTTCTCTTTATCCTCTCTCCGTCAGATTGTTTCTGATGTAGCATCTCCATATTTCCTTATTTCTTCTCTGTCCATTTCTTCTTCTGGGTTGCTTCTGTAGCTCCAGTCTCGGTTGTTGCTGTCGTTGTGGTGGTCAGTGCTTCTCAGGCAATCAGCGATGTTATAAGTAACTGGCCAATATTCATACTAGGAATGACATTCCAGGTCCCTGTCGACAAAGGACACACCAAACGTGCTGTTGATGAATCGATAAGGAAGAATATGGAAGCCTGGTACCACCAAGAAACCCCTCACCGACGTTCCAGAACCACCATCAAGCTTTTCTACAAGGGGCACTTTCATCGGAGGTGCATGGAGGACAAGCAAGCCCTCAAGAACATCATCGAGGAAAACGTTAGCCCCACCGACCCAGACAAAAATATTAAGCTAGTAATATACTATAAAACAAGAAGACGGAGCAGCCTGGTGATGAAATTCAACCCTTGGACCCCCCAGCAGCGGATCTCTTGAAGAAGACGAGTGTGGTCTACGATACACAGGCCTGCGGTCCAAGGATGCCTCGGCAAATATGTCGGTATGACCTCCATGCGTTTCTTCAAGAGAATCTCCTGCCAACACCCAAGAAGGAGCCATATTTAACCACGCCAGGACTGTCCATAAACAAACGAATAAAGCGAAATGATATTATCTATAACTATCGAGATAATAGACCAAATTTAAACATCACTCAGGAAACGTTTCTCCATCCCACTGCCGCGGAGAGCAGCGAACAACCCCCCGACAATGCCAGGTAATCAGGAGCCACCACAGGATGATAGGACTCCTGCTACACACAGAATTCCTGATGTCCACCCCAGGCACACTACAATGGTCCTCACACGACAGAATCTTCTTGACCATCAATGCAAAATCCACGACTTCGCTGAAGACTGGCCAGACCAATGGGAATTCAACTCTAGATCTGAGCTGCTATAAATACTGCCACGCACTCTCTTGCTAAGTTGCTATAGTCCTTAAACAACCGACTCGTGAGGAGATGACTTGCGAGGGGGTCAAACGTCACTTGATACCAGCTATACCAGCATAAACACCAGCCTCTAAACCAAAGATGACCCCGGCCCGGAATTGAAACTATGCCTACGGGAATAATACCAGCACTGATGAAAAACAAAACCCCCTTCTTGACCCTGGACCTGAGATCCTGTTTTAATAAAATAAAAGATAGCCTTCAGCATTTTATATTTTAGAAATTCGCAATATGAATTTTGGCTAGTTACTTAGAAACATTGCTGAGCCTGAGAAGCGAATTGTAAGAAAAATAGAAAAAACAATAAATCAAAACTCAACTCGCTCAATTCTACCATTCTCTTTAACAGTATTATTATTATTATTATTATTATTATTATTATTATATTATTATTATTATTATTTTTATTATTATTATTATTATTATTATTATTATTATTATTATTATTAGCAGACAACACAGGCTAGTAGTGTAAGATCTCTTGTTAAGACGAGTTAGAATGGGTAAAAAGGTAGTCCAACCGAAGATAAAGTGGTGGCAATTAGAAGAACAAGAAATTAGAGAGAGATTTAAGGAAGCAGTTCTTAGGGGCTTCAGATTGGCAGATGATGTGGACACCTGGTGGACAGGAAATAGTGTAATGATCCTTAAAATAGCAGAAGAATTTTTGGGGAAGACATCTGGTAGAAGACCACCAAATGAGAAGGAGAACTTGTGGTGGAATCCTAACACCAAAAAGGAAGCAGGAGTTACCTATGACAGGAATCAATCTGAGGAAAATATGATAGCTTGGAAGACTGCAAATAAAGAATCTAAAAGAGCAGCTCTATGAGAACGTAGAGACAGCTGAAGGCCAAAAAAGAGAATAACACAAGATAGCAAAAACGCAGAGATAAATCATCAAAGGATCTAAACTACATCATCAAACAGATCAAGGACTAAAATGGAAGAGTTTTATCAAAAGAGGAAAGCATAATAGCTAGATGGAAGGAGTACTTTGAAGTGTTACTAAATGAAGAAAACCCCAGAATAATAATAATAGATGGAAACCCTCATGAAAGAATAGTCCAGGCACTGGATAAAATGAAGGCATAGACATCCTGTGGGATTTAATGAACAAGATATATCACCAAGAAAGAATGTCAGACATGTGGAGAAATAGTCAAATGGTCCCAATCTACAAAGGGAGGGGTGATGCACAGGAGTGTGGGAACTACAGAGGAATTAAACTGATATCACATACAATGAAAATATGTACAATTTGGTTTTATGCCAAGAAAGAGCACAGTTGATGCAATATTTGCATAAAGGCAGACAGTAGAGAAATATAGAGAGAAATAGAAAGGACTACATCTGGTGTTTATTGACTTGGAAAAATCATATGATAGGGTACCTAGGTAGGAAGTATGGAGGTGCTTGAGAAAGAGTTTCTGAAAAGTTTGTCAGAATAATGAAAGATATGCATTCAGAGGCCACGGCGCAAGTGAGAAGAATTGTTGGAACTACAGAGAAGTTTAAGGTGAAAGTTGGTCTCCACCAGGGTTCAGCCCTTAGTCCCTACGTGTTTGATATTGTGATGGATGTTATAACATCAGAAGTTAGAGAAGAGGTGGTGCCTTGGTGTGCAATGTTTGCTGATGACATTGTGCTGACTGAGCTAACAAGAGAAGTTGTCCAACTCAAGCTAGGAAGATAGAGAGAAGAACTTGAGAGTAGAGGCTTGAAAATTAGCAGAACAAAGATAGAATATATGTGGACAGGTGGAGAGGAATGACAGAGAACAGTGAAATGGAAACCTGGATGCAGAAGTCAGTAATAGAATTTAGTGTACATGAATGAATTGGAGAAAGTCATCAGGGATACTTTATGACAGGAGGATCAGTGCAAAAGGTGAAGAAAAGTTTTATAAAAGCGTAGTTAGACCAGCCATGCTCTATGTGGCAGAGATTGGCCAATAAAGAAAGAACAAGAAAGAAGAATGGAAGTGGCCGAGATGAGGATGCTGAGGTGGATGTGTGGTGTCGCAAAAAGAGATAAGTTCAGGTTGAATTGATCAGGGGAACAGTCAAAGTATGAGAGGTTTCAAAAAAAGCTCAGGAAGGATGACTCAAATGATTTGGTCATGTCATGAGGAGAGAAGATGAACACGTATGTAAGAGGGTTATGAACATGGAGGTGGAAGACAGAAGAGGGAGGGGAAGGCCGAAGTTCAGGTGGAAAGATAAATTATTGAATGACATGAAGAAAGGGTCTAAAAGAACAAGATGTACAGTACAGAGGAAGATGGAGAAGGCTGACTAGAAACAGCGACCTCATACAGAAATGGGAAATGCTGAAGGTAAAGAAGATTATTATTATTATTATTATTATTATTATTATTATTATTATTATTATTATTATTATTATTATTATTATTATCCATTTCTTCCTTTGGTTTGCTTCTGTAGCTCCAATCTCAGGCTGTTGGTTACTGTCGTTGTGGTGGTCAGTTGCTGGATGACGACCTCCAAGTACCTGACTATCTTTCCCCTCAATTGGGTTGAATACCTGGCTGCCGGACGAAG
>NC_087221.1:4419549-4489549 GCF_015104395.2 Macrobrachium nipponense | reverse complement strand
AGGGTGTGAATGATGAATGGGTGGTTGATGAATGAACTGCTTGTTTGGCAGGCATGTTGGCTCATTGAGTGGCTCAGTTGCCAAGCATTCAGTCAGTCAGGAGCAGTCAGTCAATGAAGGCATTTGGAGTGAGAGGTAGTCCGTCAGTACAGTTGTCTGTGTGCATTTCACATAAGTTTTGAGTAATCGAGTTCTGTCGTGCTTGTGTCCATCTGTGGTTGTAGAGTTGGTGAGCGATTTTTCGTGTCTGATGTTTGTGAATTAGCGTGTAGTCTTGGTGCTTGTTTAGTGGTTTTTGTGTTGGTATTCGGCGGTTTGTTGGTGACAGTTGATTTGGTGTTTGGCAGTTTGCTATTGGTGGTGGAGTTTGTTTTTTGACGGCCATACCGTGTTGAAATCACAGCTTCTCACCCTGATTGTGTCAAGTTTCCTGGTGAGTAAATGTGTTTGAGATTTTGTTTTTTCCTTTGCTGAACCAAGTGCCTTTTCAGTAATTAAAGTAACATAAAAGGAAAGTGTGTCTGGGGGAAATTTGTAAGCCAGGATTGATGAACGTAAATGTGGGGAGGTCTTGCTTGATTACTTAGCTTGTGATCCCGGCACATAATATTTTTTGCACCCAAACAGGAGCTGCTGGTGTGGCTGTAAAAGGACGACTGGGACAGCGAGGTCGGTATGACTGCTGAAGAGGTAAAGATGGAAGGGTTGGACGAGATTGGGAGGCTTAGGGAGGAACTGCGGTCGGTGAGGGAAGCTAGGGAAAGGGTGGAAGTGGAGAATGAGAGGCTGAGGATTGAGTGTGAGAAGCAAAAGAGGGAGTTGGAAGAGCTGAGAGGGATGATGAGGAGTGCAGAAGAGGGAATGAAAGAGGAAGTGAAAGGGGCTGAAGAGGGAATGATTGAGAAAATGGATGAAAAACTGCAGTTGCTGAAGATTAATGTACAGGAAATGTTTAGGGGACTTATTGCAGAGGGAGCTGTTGGAAGTAGGCTTCCTGGGTCTGGTGATGGGCTTGAAGTGATGAAGAAGGTGAGAGGGCAAGTGGATGAGAGTACGTTTAAAGAGGGTGATGTGTTTGTGATAAGTGAGGAAAAGAAGGGAAAGTCACAGGATAAGGATAGAACTGAGGACAAGGGTAAGAAAGGAACTGAGAAGAAGAATAAGATCAAAAGGAAGAAGATTGGTAAGGATGGCGGACAGGATGAGACAAGGACTGGGGACATTGGGAAAGGGGCTGAGAGTAAGAGACAGGATGAGAGTGATTCGGATATTGGTAGGTGGGAACAAGTAGGCAAGAAGAAGAAGGGTAGGAAGGGCGTGGCTAAGAGTATGGATGTGAGTATGGAAGTGGCTTTGCTGTATTTGGAATAGGTTAAGAGGGGTCAGGATGGAAGTAGCAGAAGTGAGAGTGAGAGTGAGCGAGAAATATGTAAGGTTGTGTATATGAGAGAGGTACCCTGATGTGCACAATACGAGTACCCTGATGTGCACAATACGTGGAATATGGTAGAAGGGATATAAGGGACTTTTTTAAGGAATATGAAAAATATTGTACAGTAAAGTACAATAGGAGAGTTTGGGTTAGGGAGTTAAGGGAATTTTTGACGGGATATTTGTTGAGTACGTATGGGAAAGTGATGAGTGTAAGGGATATGTTGTATGAGAGTGTTAAGACTAGGATTATGGAGCAGGGTAGGAGAGCAAAGAGTAGCATTAGGTATAGGAGGAAGAATGATTTTGAGTAGGCCAGAATGAATGTTGGTGAGTTGTTGTCGATGTAAGTATGCTAGTTAGAGATGTTAACTAGGAAAAAGTTTGAGGATGATGGAGTAAATGAGTGCAAAGAGTTAATGAGGAAGTTGTTAGTGATTGTGCCTGAAAGTGTATGTCAGTTTATAAATGTGAAACGTAAGGAGAAAATTACGAATTAGATAGGTGTATTATAGAGAGCAGAGGTGTCACCATCAAGACTGGAGTGGATGAGTGTATGCCTGAATTTAGGAGGTATAGGGAGGCAATTTTAGAAGGGCCAAGGCGAATGGCAGAGTGAGTGGTTGATAGGAGCATTAGGGCCAGTAACGTAAATATGGTGAAACCTAAGAGAGATAGGAGTGGGAGTGTCGGAAGGTTAGGGTCAGTTAGCTGTGAGTGGGAGCAGAAGTGTTATAGATGTGGGAAACCAGGGTATAAGAAGAATGATTGTCAGTTGGTGTTAGGAGCTTGTTCTGGGTTTTAAGATGGGACATTTAGTTAGTGAGTGTCAGAGACAGGGAAATTAAATGTCATAGATGTGGCAGACAGGGCATGTAGCTAGTGGATATCAGGGTACCCGTGTGAATGAACATTATGCTAGGATGTGTAAGGAACAGTGTGAGAACTGTGCTGAATTTAGAGTGGAAGGTTATGTGGCGAGTGTGTGTAGGCGAAAGAGGATGAATCAAGCTGTGAATTTGGGAAATAGATGTTAAGGGGATTCAGTTGGATGGGTCCTCTAGTGTGCAGGCAGAAAGGTTATGCATGTGTTGGAAGGGTTGTTGCATGAGGAAGGGTTCAGGGATAGAGCCCATGAATGCATGAGTGTAAAGGTAAGATGCAAGGAGGTGTGTTTGATCGCTTTGATTGATACTGGCTGCAGTGCCAACATTCTCTTTAAGAATGGATGTGATAAGTTGCGGAGTAGGTGTGAAGTTAGAAAATGCAAGGGAGGTACGAGGAATAGGGAATTTAGGTATGCCTGTGATGGGAATGTTGTGTGGACGGACAGAAGTAGAGGGGATAGTAATGGATGAAAGTGACTTTTGTGTAGTCGACGGAATGAATGATAAGTATAATATGTTGTTAGTGTATAGGTTTTTGATGGAGTGTTGGGTGGTGGTAAATCCAAGCATGAACATGATTGAGTTGCACATGAAAGGGAATGTATGTGAGGAATTGTACTTGGATAGGGTTGGAAGGGTAGACAGTAAGGTATGGAAAGGGGTGTCATTGGTTGCCAAAGAGAGTGTGAAAGTGCTGCATGAGGTCAGGGAAGCTGTTAGTGTGAAAGTTGTGTGACAAGTGTGAATACGTGGTTGAAGGTGTGGATGTGAGCAAGTTAGTCAGAGCGAGTGTACATGTATACAACAGTGTCATAGACATGGAGAATCCTCAGGTTATTGTGGCCTCGTTGCTGAGTGGTAGTAAGAAGCTAGTGTGGGGTATACGTGAGGGTGATTGTGTAGGATTGCTATGCACTTTGGTGAATGTGGACCATGAAAGGTATGTTAGGGTGCGATGGGTGATGACAGGTACTGTGAAAGAAGGTGATAGTTGGAAGTATGATGAGTTGAGAGAAAGAGTTAGAGTGGATGAATTTGTTAGTGATGGCGGATGTTGTGGAATAGGCGGAGTGTGTAGAGCCATGGAGACACAGAGCTTGTGGGTCTAAGCTTACGGAATCTAAAATAATTTGGGAAGATGATACCCCCATACATCAGCGTCCGGGACACTTTTCCACGTCTAGTGCCTGAGAGTTTGAGGAGTAGTGTGAGGAGCTTGAGAGTGTGGGAGTGATAGAGAGGAGTGAGAGTGCTTAGAAAGCCCCATAATTCCCGTACAAAAGCTGGATGGAGGTTTGTGGATGTGTGTGGATTACAGAAGAGTGAATAAAGTGACCGTGATGGAGTGATTCTCGATGAATGTAGTGTCTGGAATGAGGGTGTTTACCAAATTAGACCTAGTAAGGGGCTATTATCAGATGCCTCTAGAGGAAAGGAGCAGGCCTGTTACAGCTTTTTTGAGTGGTTGTTGCCACGCCACTACCAATTTAAAAGGTTGAGTTATGGGTTGGCTAACTTCCTGTTGCATTGCAGAGGGCAGTGAATGTAGTTTTGGCTGGATTTGATAGGAAGAAGATGACTGTGTTTATAAATGATATTTTGATTCTGAGTGAAACTGTTGAAGAGAATATGGATTGTTTGAGATGGTGCAGGAACATTTGGAAGAGGTTGTAGTGAAAGTTAAGCTTGAGATGTCTACATTGTTGAGCGGGGAGGTGCAATTTCTTGTGTATATGGTGAGTGCAGGTGGTGTAAGGAAGAGCAAAAAGTTTGTGCAAAAGGTAAGAGAATTTCAACGTCCCTGGACTGTGTGTGAGCTGAAATGGTTATTTTGGATTTGATAGAGTTTGGAAGGAAGTTTGTTAAGGACTGTTTGGGGATAGGAAAGCCACTGACTGAATGGAAGGGAAGATAAATTGCTCTAATTGAAGTGGGATGAGCAAATGGGGAGAGTGTTTGAGAAATTCAAAGAGGAGGCTGCAAGGGATTTCACCTTGGCGTTCACGGATTATGGTGAGGATACAAGTAGGTTTGAACTCTACACAGATGCTGGTGAGTTTAGTATAGGGGGATGTTTAGTGCAGTTGCAAGAGGTGAATGGAGAAGAGCAATTGAGAGCGGTAGAGTATGTAAGTAAAGCCTTTAATAAAGCAGAACAAAAGTACCCGGTAGTTGAGAGAGAGCTTGCGGCTATAAGGTTCTGTGTGAAAGCGTTGCAAGCATTTTTGTATGGGGTAAGATTTGTTATATTGACGGACCATCAGCCGTTAGTGTATATGACTAAGAAAGAAAGTGTGAATGCTAGGATTGTGAGGACGATTGAGGATTTGAGTGAGTTTGACTTTAGGTTAGAGTATGTGCTGGGGAGTAAGAATGTGGTTGCAGATGTGATGTCGAGGATATATGGTAAGGGTGACAATCCCATGAAAAGCAACTGGGGTCTCGATAGAGTGCCTGAGGGTTTGGTTGCAAGAGAGAGGTTTGTGGGGGACGACAGAGTTTGTGAGTGTTTGTTTTCGGCATTGAAAGATTTGGAAAGTAAGGGTTTGATTGAGGGAGTGCCTGAGAGCACAAATGACCTGTGAGAAAGGTTGATGAGTGATGTGCAGAAGGAAGGGACATGTACAGAGGAGGAAGGTGGGGGAGAGGAGATGTCGCAATTGTTGTTGGCAGTAGCGGAGTTGTTTGGGGTTGAGGTGTTTTTGTATTTTGGGTGGGACAGACCATTTGAGGATAGAATGAAGCTAACTGCAAATAGTGATCATGGAATTTTGAGAATTTAGCATGGGGAACATGGTTGTAGTTGGTTAGTCATACAATGGGATTGTGAGGGGGATTTGAATCAGAAGTATGAAAGTGGAGAAATAATTGAAGAGGAATGTGGGGAGGATGCTTGTGGTATGGATGATCAGGTAGATGCGACAGTCAATGTGTGTATGCATGGAACTCAAGGGAAAATGGTGACATTTGTCAGGGTGAATGATAGTGGGTAGTGTAGCTTGGTTGATATGGGGGCAGTTTACAAGTGTATTAATACATGGGTTAGGACAGGGAAGTGTTTTAGTATGGGAATAGGTACAGCTGAGGGTTAGGTTAGGGGAGTTTGAAGATGTACATAACTTTATAGTCATGGGGGAAGATGATATGATGGCTTGTTTTTTAATAGGGATAGTTTTTTTGAGGATGCATGATGTAAGTGTAGACATAGGGAACGGGGTTCTTAGAAAGGGGTTAGTAAGAGAGCAAAGATTCAGGATGGTAGTGTGTTTGTGGTGAACTTGTTGGTATGACTGATGTTGCTAGAAGCAAGAATGATTTGTTGAGGGAGGAAGAGATCGAGGAAATGCAAGATTGGTGCTTGGAGACAAGTAAGTTTCGAGAATTCATTTTGGGAGAAGTGCGTGTGGAAGATTGGCCATGTGATTTGGAGGTAAACAAGAGGCTTGCAAAATGGTTTGTAGTGTGCAAAAATGTAGTGTACTTTTTGCACCAGGGAGGAATGCATGATAAGGGAGTGTATGTGCCAGTGTTTCCCAGTGACTCAGCTGTGAGTATGTGCCTGTTAGTCCATGATCGGTGTAAGCACATGGGGAAGAATAAGTTGTTGTTAGAATGCATGAGAGAGAGATGCTTCCGTTACATGTGAAGAATATCAGAGGGGAAAGATCAGAGTGTGCATGTATTAGGGCTGTTGCCTTGTATAATAAGGCGCCCTATGAGGTAATGTTAGACTTGCAATAATCTTACGCTAAGTCGGTTGGTTATGCACTTCCATACTCATTGGAGTGTCTTGGGGTTTGTAGATCACTCTTACGAAAGTCGGTATTATTCCTTCTTTGGTTATGACGATGGCTTGATCGCTTCTGCCAATGATGATGGCTAATTCTGTTCTGTCTACCATCTCGGTTACAAGTCATAAAAGAAGCAGACAGTAGCTCGAACATATGAATATACATACAAATGAGACACACTACAGATCATGTAGGCCGTTTGAATTATAGGTCGCGGTAGTTGTCTCAAGCAGGAGCTTGGACTAATGTTTCAAAAGAAATGAATGACCACAGGCGACGGCACGTCACCTTAGCCTACTTTATTGTATACATCATCTTAGTGTCTCTGGTCTGATCAGATTCCTGCAAGCAATATATGGAGTAACATTCCATATTTTTATTATGTAACTCTTACATAAAAGCTCGGTCAGCTACCAAAACCAACCACTGAATATTACTCAAGCTTGACTTGCATTTGACTTATAGGAGTGTGATACAGACACTATGTGAATATATATAGATATATAGAAAATACTTATAAGTAAAAAAAAATTCATGGTGTACACAAATACAGATTCAAGTAATAAGATATAAAACATAATATGCATATGTTGATAGATATAGTTTTTCACTTCATCTCATTAAGATACATATGCTACAGAAAATACTAATGTACTCTGATAATTGCATAAAATTAAGATTAACATGATAAAAATCATATTTTAACTGATAAAAATTTCATATATGAATTGATAAAAAATATTAATGTTTATGCTGATTGATTCGTTGATTTTTATGCTAACTGTTATATATCTGCAGTTATTGGTAAGATAAAAGGTAACAGATTGATTATAGGCTACCTGATTTATTTATACATATGTATATGGATTCATATAATTATGATTAATATATGTGCACTTTAAATAGATTCCTAGTGCGTACACGCAAAGATATATCTCGACTCTGTTATTTATGATCATTTATATATAGATTCCTAGTGCGTACACGCAAAGATATATTTCGATTCTGTTATTTATGAGGAAAGAAAGATATCTGGCAGGCTGGAGAATCCCTCAAAGAGGTGATGAGTGTGGAGGGATAGCCGATAGGAATATCCCCAAAAATCCCCACATTGAACAGCAGGATAAATCATTTATATATAGGATACACGATAACTTTATATATATAGGATACATGACCGAGGTTATACTACTACACATTTAAATAGCGTTCGAACAACTTTTCGTCCATTACACAGTTCCAGACAACCACCTATAGCCAAATGAAATGGCCAATTCCAAATGGTTAAGACAAGGGGAAAATTGCCTGGCGGAGTCCAACGTTCTATTTCGGCCTCATACTTGTTCTCTGCATCCTAAGCCACACGAATACGTTTGCGATGAATAAAATCATCCCCAGCATGAGTCCTTCGCCAGGAAAGTAGAGTTGAATATCATTCTGGTCGTAATTGTCGGAAGTATGTTCCTTTTGTAGTCGATTTCCGACAGCCGCCGGAGCATTCCGCATTAAAACTAGATTAACGACAGGATACAGGTGTCGGTCGAAGAAGTCCATGAAATAAGCTTGTTCACTTATGATGGTGCTTATTCCTATCACATTGTAGGCGGTTGTTACTTGACTGCAGTCGTCTGCAGCGACGAACGATTTTTTGAAGTTGCAATGTGAAACTCTCGTACTGCAGGATACTGTAACCAGGTTCCATTAATCAGCCTGCAAGTGAAATTATACTTGTCACAAGGGCAAAGTAAATTCAGACAACATAAATACGGGAGGGAGAAAGCCATTAAGAACTAGACTTAACCCACATGAATTCGCTGATATTTTATGGAATTCAAAAGAGTCAGCTGTACAAACTTTTTTATCCATGGCATTAACAATGAGTGAACCTATCCAGGTCTATGATGACTGTAAAAATATCCATAATTATAAAAAATAAACAGATATCAATACGAATCCCAAAGAAAATTTGATATTACTGGTAGTAAGTTACTAGACAAAGAAGTGTGAAACCAAGCTGTTTGTAAGATTGCCGGGCAACATAAGAGTCAAAGAGAATATTAATCATAATTCTGTATTTCTCTATGCTTACTGAAATTAAGTTGTGATAAAATCCGATCCTATGTGCCCCCAACAAAAGTTTCATATTCAAATGTCTCGCGCGCATCCTCTGAGGTTAATTTTTTAAAACTTTATTAATAGGCAGGAGATGCAATGAAAGAACCCACTATGTAACTAATTTCTATGTAAACTTTGGGTTTTTCAAGAAAATGTGACATTTTCCCATGAATGTGGTTTACTTGAATTGTAATAGACTAATGTTGCAAGTAAATATTTCATATACATGACCTGATACTTCTAAATGTCCGTTTACCAATATCATAAGCTGAATTATTGACTCTAATTGTCTATGAGGTTCAGAAAAAATTAGTTCATTTTGATGTTATAGAAATTCTGTTTGCTTATTTTGTTTCATTAATTTTTAAAAAAAAAACGATTGCAAGTCCTTAACTAAAGTTGCATTGCACACACGGATAAGAATAGGTTATGGCTATGTCATGTCATCGAGACCCATGAACCACATGTGAAATTCATGAGCTAAACATTCCTCTCTCCAGTCAACCTGCTTTGCAAGCGGTTTATTGAGGTTAAAAGGAACAATGCTGATACGGCAAACGTGCCAGACACCTTCGGGACTGATGACGTCGTCACTTGGAAGGAGATTGCTCTCAGCCAGCTAAGAGTTACGTTACTTGCTGTAATAAATACGAATTTAGTATAAATTGGGTATTTTTTGTTTGTTTTAATACTCTACACATACGGGAAGAATGTCTGAAAAAAAAACAGAACCAAAATTGAACAATATATTAGTTTCATGTTGGAAATCTGCATGATTGTAAATAAATGTAATTATGTTAAATTAGATATTCCTTATTCAAACTAATGAAAAAGGTTTCCATACAAATTCTATATATATTATTTGCCTTGTAAAATCCATATAGGATTATTCCATAGATATACATTTTCACTTCTAGACTTCCTGACTTTAAAATCTATTTTATTTTATTTTATTTTATTTATTTATTTATTTTATATATTTATTATTATTATTATTTTTTTCATTGACTATGAATATAAATCACTGGGACAGACAATATGTCAGTAGGTTTTGATATGTGTTTGAACTTTTAGCTTATTTGTCATTACTAAAGCGTTAAATTAGAGTTCAAATCTTCACGCATATATATTTGGATATTAATTAACCTATGGCTACGTTTTGCTTATTGATTTTTTTGTTATAATTTGTAACCCTTCCGACTTCTTAAGGAGTGTATTATATCGACTCCACTTGTATCCATAGTATTTTTATTTTATTTTTTATATTTATATTTATTTATATTTTATTTTTATACATATTTGATAGATTAATGGTTGGCTTGAATATGTGGAAAAGTGTTCTAGCGGCGTACCGTATAAGGCTACTTGTGGTATCAATTCTATAGATACAAGATATGAATGATAAAGGTATTTAAAAACCGCGAGAACCGATATAATCCAGTTCAGATCCAATATCACGAGTTGTAACTCGTAAGACATGACACTTTTTATTTTATCCGTTCTACCAAACCTATTGACTCTGGGTGATAAAATATAGTATTGGTTTTCTTAATGGAAAGGAATTCATACAACGAGTTAAGGAGATTATTATTGATTTACACCACACGAGTCAGATTATTATTATGTGTTGAATTCCATGTTTACTGATTTTAGCCACTCATCAAAATATTCCTAGCGCACACAATTGCGGTGTTTGTTTTTAGTGCTATTAATTCTATATAACGTGTCAGGGCAACTATTAACACTAAGAGGTGTTTATTTCCTCTGTCAGACTCGTAACTCTGTTAATGATTCTACGTATATTCTTTCGAGGATTGATTTGGCACGTGATAGGCCTTTAAACTGACAGGTGTCTTAGTGTGTCCCTTGTTTTCATGACACGTGTTACAATTAGTTATGTGCTTTTTATATCTGTAAGCATTGTAGGACAGTAAAATAGTGATTTGGCTTTCTGTGACATAATAGAGAACCCTGGATGACGGAATGCAACCAGTTTAGGATGATTGGTATGAAAGAGATTATTACTACTACCTGGTCGTTAGTCATTTGCTGTTTTCTTCGGGTTTTCCTCGTCACGGACCTACATATAATATTACATTTGATTACATTATTCTGATACACGTACTTTAAATATATTTTTGCTTTAGGGTTTCTGTTTGAAGTGTTTATTGTTTTGCTTAGCTGCTGACCCTCCCTAGTTTCCGTTTCCTTCGAAGTGTTTGGGATTGTTTTGCTTAGCTGCTGACCCTTGTTTCCGTTCGAAGTATTTATTGTTTTGTTTATCGCTGTTGACTATTGCTTTGTTCAGTTTGTAACAGTTCTGCGCTCCAACCCAGATATTCAATGCTCGCGATCTCGTGGGTTAAGGAATTTTCTTGTTTAGATACGGTTTTAACAATAGGCACGGATGTTTCTATATCTTTTAGTCCAATTAATGGTTCTTTGCAGTATGGTGCGGGATTGCGGGATAATGCATCAGCTATGATATTTGCTTTCCCAGGTAGATATCTTAACTTGGCTTCAAAGACCTGAATGATCATATGCCGCCGAGTTCTTTTGGGACTGTGATTAAAGCCTTTGAAAATCTCGGTAAGTGACTTATGGTCAGTAAGGATTTTAACAGGATAGCCGTAGATTATGAACTTGAAATGTACTAGTGAGTTAACGATACCTAGCCCTTCCTTGCCTATTACTGCATATTTACTTTCAGAGGGCTTTAGTTTACATGAATAAAAAGCTACAGGAAAGAACTGTTTATCATATTGCTGAAGTAGTACCCCTCTTACCCCTTGGTCTGAGGCGTCTGTTGCTATAAAAAAAAAAAAATCCTTATTTAAATCAGGGATTTTTTAAGTTAGGTGAGCTGCATTATTCCGCTTTTAAGATATCGAACGCCTGTTGATGCTTTTTACACCATAATAAATCTACGCCCTTCTTCGTAAGATCTGTTAAAGGAGCTGTTATGATTGAAGAGTTACATATTTACATACGATTGTAATACCCACTACAGCGCAAAAGTGCTGTATCCCCTTTTTATGTTAATAGGTACCGGGAGTTATGAATAGCCGACAACTTACCATGGACTACTTTAAGACCTTGACTAGACACATAAAACCTAGATAAACATGTTCGGTTTTTAAAAATTCACATTTAGATATTTTACTCTAAGATTATTTTTCTGAGTCTCTATAGCACTAGTTCTAGTTTATGTGAATGTACTTCAAAGGTATTAGAAAAGATTACAAGATCAACCATATAGGCATGTAGGGTATCCCTTAAAAGTCTCCAAACACTATATTGTAATTGGGGTGCAACGTAAGCCGTAGGCATACGTAAAAATTGATAATGTCCCCTGAGTGTGCTGAAAACTGTGTATGAGGTACAATCACTTAGGTAATGGTATCTGGTGAAAGCCTCTAAGTAAGTCCAAGTTGGTGAAAAAAAATTTATTCTGACGTTTGAGGGAAAAATTATATGGGCTATTTGATTTCCTAATGACTCCTATTACTAACATTTTTCAGCTTCGTCATTTATCTCTATTTTGAAATTTCATTGGGAGTCTATACGAAGGTACGTATATAGCTTTATGTTTGTCCTTAGACCGTATTTTGTTTTCAATGACATCCGTTTTTCTCCCAGAGATCACTCGCTAGTGGAGAAACTTCCTGGTATTCAGATAAAAGAAAAAAAAATTTTCTGCTGAATCACCTCTGCTTGAATGACTTTACGGATATTACTTTAGATAGAGTATAAGAGAGATTCATCTACGACTGATTGAGCGTGATTAAAAATTAGCAACAATAAAAAAAATGCGATATTTATAACTTCCGTATCCACGATATGTATAGATTTGTGGATCACTAGATTTAACTTGTTGCTGCGAGTCAACCATGTCTAAGGCTTTGTTCGCGGAAATCGTTATATTTCAGAGTGTCGGGAAGGATTAAAATTTCAGATCCCAGCAAAGTCTTTTTACACGCACTAAGACATTCGAGGGTGCATGCGTCTCGAGATTTTTGCGTGCAAACTGCGACTGCGGTTGTGGGAGAATTCTGTTGGGTCGTTGAACAATATCACGATTTATGAGACAAATGATTTGTTCCTCTATATAAGTTATTATTTGATTAACTGTCTCTTTTTGTTCAAACGGATTTTAATATGTTTGAAGGTTTATAGAATTTTCCTTTGATAAACACGCCTTATTTTGCAGGAGGTAAGATAATATTTTGTATACCCCTAGATGGATATCTTACAATTACGCTAGATACAGATCAATGTTTTTTATAACTATAGAGGTATCTGTAAGCGCTCGCTTATCTGGACTTCTCAATAGGGAAGTTCGAACAACAGACGGTGAGTCCGTAAATACAGGATATTACGTGTACTAAAGGAATAAAACAAGAAATTCTAATTTTTTCGGCGCATACTGTCGGGCTTAATCCACCACTACTTATAATAACTTATTGTATTAAAATTACAAAAACCTGCTCTGATTACTTGATACGGTCGTGTGATTCATAGGAAAATTCCTTTTTAAATTAAAAAGGTATTGGCATAAAAAAAAGGTATGGCATAAAATGATCCAACACGTTTTTCCTCTCCGCTGAAGTCGCTTATGTGGAATGTGCTATGCTTTGAACATTCGGCTGGCCAGATTTAACTGACCCTGACCGTTGACTAGATGACACAGTAACCAAGTTTGCATAAGCATGATTTGTTTGATTCTGATCTTATGGGCTACTGTTTACCATCGGCAATGTATTGTGTGTTCTTAGCATTCTGTTGTTGGTTACGCATAAAGCAGCGAACGTATGAATGACGAACTATTAGGAATTGAGCGATTACTATTAAGACAAGTTATCTCTACTGCATTCAATATTAACTGTTTGTACTTGCTGTTGTTTACTTCATTCTTTGCTAAAATTTGAAATAGTGAGGGATCCTGGTCAGTGCATTTAGCCTAATGAAAGTTTTTTATAGACATGTTATTCCTTGCAATCCAGCCGTATTTTTAAAGTTAAGTTGAGTCACTGAGGTTCGATATTTGCAAAGGAGCTTTTATTGTTTGACCCAAAATAGTGTTACCTCTAATTTATCCTGATTTGTACGGGTGTTCCACTTATTTTTGTGCGTTTTCTAATCACTACGGTGCCTAACGACCCTATCCATGCATCTGTATAAATACAGACGTCACTGCGTAACGCATATTCACTGTTTAATATGAGTTGTTACGTAAAGGATTAATAATCACCCAAAATGAAAAAAATTAAACACAGTATGTTTATGATATTTCAGGAAAACTTCTGGAACAGAAAACTCAAAAGTTTATAAACTCGCAGTAGCGAAATCCCAATGATGTAGATAATTTCTGTAAAAAAGTAAGATTAAGAATGTCTCGTAACTTCAGCCACAGGAATAACGAAAATTCGACCTGTAAAGGAAACACTCAGTTACTCCAAATGAATAAAAAAAATTGTACTTAGCTTGATTTTATGGGAAGTCACTGTGTTCCGATAACGACACACGGCCTTGGCCCTCCTGTTTAGCGGATGACCTGGTTTGGCTTGAGTTTCCCCCATGCATGTTGTTTGGATGATTCGAGTCCTTGACGATCCGATGCTGAAGACGCGTTTGGTTTGTTTCTTGAAGTGCCGGAAATGCTTACTAACCGATGATACTAAGTTGCTTGAAGAATCTCTTGCTTTCATCGTCGTTGACTTCTGATATGATACATTATTTGTTATTCTTCGGAAGACGTTGAAGAGTTCTTGTTGTTTTCTGAAGTCGCTCACTAAACGATGATACTAAGTTTGCTTGAAGAATCTGTTGTTTTTTTTTTACTTTGTCGGTCGTGTCGTTGACTTCTGATGATACATTATTCGTTATTCTTCGGAAGACGTTGAAGAGTTCTCGTTGTTTTCTGAAGTCGCTCACTAAACGATGATACTAAGTTGCTTGAAGAATCTGTTGCTTTTGTCGTCGTTGACTTCTGATATGATACATTATTCATTATTCTGGTTTTTCTTTGGAAGACGTTGTAGAGTTCTTCTAGTAGTCTGCCACCAATATTAGGGCTGTTGCCTTGTATAATAAGGCGCCCTATGAGGTAATGTTAGACTTGCGATAATCTTACGCTAAGTCGGTTGGTTATGCACTTCCATACTCATTGGAGTGTCTTGGGGTTTGTAGATCACTTACGAAGTCGGTATTATCTTCTTTGGTTATGACGATGGCTTGATCGCTTCTGCCAATGATGATGGCTAATTCTGTTCTGTCTACCATCTCGGTTACAAGTCATAAAGGAAGCAGACAGTAGCTCGAACATATGAACATACATACAAATGAGACACACTACAGATCACGTAGGCCGTTTGAATTATAGGTCGCGGTAGTTGTCTCAAGCAGGGAGCTTGGACTAATGTTTCAAAAGAAATGAATGACCACAGGCGACGGCACGTCACCTTAGCCTACTTTATTGTATACGTCATCTTAGCGCCTCTGGTCTGATCACATTCCTGCAAGTAATATATAGAGTAACATTCCATATTTTTATTATGTAACTCTTACACATGCGAGTCCACCTGTATTGCGACTGCAGATGAAAGAACTGTTTGAAATGCTTGTGATTGGCTGTGTCTCTTTGCCAATGACTATGAGGAGTAAGACTGTCATGCGAATGGTGAGCCAAGTGATGTTTACCGATGTGTGTGTGTGTAAACCTGTGAGAATGTTAAGAGATAATGGGCCTGAGTTTGTGGGATGGGAATTTGAGGAAATTCTGAGGGAATGGGATATTGTGCATGTTTATTCTACTCTGTATATGCCCAGTGCAAATAGTTTGGCCGAAAGGACTGTTAGGACGTTGACTGAGATTTTGCTAATGATGAGTAAGGGTGATAAATATTGGGATATGCATGTGGGGCGTGCGGTGTGGGTGTATGCCACATTGCAAAAGAGTAATGGTATGTTACCCTGTAAGTATGTGTTGAATTTTGAGATAATTATTAGGCAAAGGTGTGAGTAAGGTAAGGGAAAAGTTTGAGGGTCCTTTTGAAGTTTTGGAAGTGGGATCAAGTGGGTTAAATTATGTTGTAGGGAAGTTGCGAATGGATGGGGGTATGGATGAGGTCAGGGCACATCATAATGAGCTCCACAGATGGAGGGATGTGCCATGGTACGTCCATGAGAATGCGATGAGTGAGTGGTTAAAAGTGAACAAATATGAGCCGAGGATCAGTGAGCAAATGGATTTGCAGGATCAGCTGTTAATATTGGTTGAGTGTGGAAGAAAGCGGAAGAAGGTAAGAAAAGGGAATGAAAGGAAAAGGCAAGGAATGCATGAATAGGGGGTTAGTGTTAGGGTAGAGATGATTGATAGAGCATGCAATACAGATAAGCCTGGGGAGGGAATGGATGAGACTTGCAGTGTGTGTGTGGGGTTGAGTTGACAGAGTTTAGCGAGATTTCAACAGGAGGGGAACCAAGTAGTACTGAAGTCTCTTCAGGAGTTTGGCAGGGATATGAATGAGGTGAGTGATTTGGTGGCAGAGATGCGGGAGATATTGGGGCAAGAGTTAGAGGGGGTACATGAGATAGTAAATGGGATTTGGGAGGACAGTGAGAGGGAGATAGTGTGAGTTTGAATGAAAGTGGTATGGTAGAAGTGAATGATGATGAGACTGAGGGTCCTCAAACAAGATACAGGGGGCCAGCATCCGAACATCCCTGGGTTTTAAGGAGGGCTATTTAGTGTGGGTGTTGTGAGTATGTGAAAGGATGTTGTCAAATATAGCTTGGGAGGAAATATGGGGAATTGATGAATTGGTGACATTTGACAACATTCTCAAGTGTTGCTTGAGAGAGAGAGAGAGAGAGAGAGAGAGAGAGAGAGAGAGAGAGAGAGAGAGAGAGAGAGAGAGGAAGTGAGAGTGGATGGTTGCTTTGTCTGTTGTCTCACTGGGTTGTTTGCGTTCATTGGAAGCGATAGGAAGGGTCTTTAATGTTTCATGTATTTATTATATTGTAATTTTATGTTTATTATTATTATTAAGATAGTATGGGGAAGGTTTGTACACATTTTTTGTTTTGTTTTGAGGAAGAGGGAGAGAGTGTGAGAGAAAGAGAGGGTGTGAATGATGAATAGGTGGTTGACGAGTGAACTGCTTGTTTGGCGGGCATGTTGGCTCATTGAGTGGCTCGGAGTCAGTCAGGAGCAGTCAGTCAATGAAGGCATTTGGAGTGAGAGGTAGTCAGTTAGTACAGTCGTCTGTGTGCATTTCACATAAGTTTTGAGTAATCGAGCTCTGTCTTGCTTGTGTCCATCTCTGGTTGTGGAGTTGGTGAGTGATTTGTCGTGTCTGATTATTGGGAATTGGTGTGTAGCCTTGGTACTTGTTTGGTGTTTTTTGTGTTGGTATTCAGTGGCTTGTTAGTGACAGTTGGTTTGGTGTTTGGCAGATTGCTAGTGGCGGTGAAGTTTGTTTTTTGATGGCCATAACGTGTGAAAGCATGGCTTCTTGACCTGATTGTGTCAAGTTTCCTGGTGAGTAAATATGTTTGAGATTTTTTTTTTCCTTTGCTGAATCAAGTGTCCTTTTAGTAATCAAAGTAACGTAAAGGGGAAATTTGTAAGCCAGGATTGATTATGGAGTTCCATTTGACAATGTGTGTGTGTGTCTGTGTGTGGTGTGTGTGAGAGAGAGAGGAGAGAGAGAGAGAGAGACAGACAGACAGAGAGACAGAGAGAGTAGTTGGTGGTTAGATGGTTAACAACTGAATTGGCTGTTGGTGAGTTCTGGGTTGTCTGCTGGTGCTGTTGGAGTTTAGAGTTCTGTGTTTTGAGTTGTTTTTTTTTTTAGTCAGTTTCAGTCAGTCTTTGTTGAGAGCTGGTGATAGTAGTGTCGGCAGCAGTCTTGAAGGAATTGAAAGTCAGTTGAGTTGTGTTATTGATTTGTTGTTTGTCTTGTTTTGTTTGATATTGTTACTTAAGAGTTGTTGTGGTTGTGCTCTTTGGCTGTTTGCTGTGTTGTTGAATTGTGGTTGTGTTGTTGTGGTCCTTGGTGATTGTGTTGTTGTTGAGTTGTGTTGTTTGTGTGTTGTGTTGTGGTCCTTGGTTGTTGTGTTATTGTTGAGTTGTGGGGTTGTGGTTCATGGTGGTTGGTGGTGTCTCAGCGACCTCGACCAGCAGACAGCTCAGCATAGCCCTGAGTATCTAGAGTTGGGTGAGTACATGTGTTTGTGTTTTTTTGTTCTTTGTGTGGGTAGGTCAATTTTCCTGCGTGTATTCAGCAGTGTAATGAGGAAAATGTGACTGAGGGTGAGTTTGGTAGCTGGATTGATTAAGTTTATGTGGGGGGGGAGGGGGGGGGGATTTTGTCTGCTTGTATTTTAAGCTTCTGATCCTGCCACATTATTTTTTGGCGCCTGAACAGGGCAGCTGCAGGATGATTGGGGTAGTGAGTTGTGTGATTGGTAGAGAAAGTGAGGATGGAAGGGTTGAAGGAGATAGAGAGGCTGAAGGGGGGAGTTAAGATTGGCAAGGGAAGCTAAGGAAAGATTGGAAGTGGAGAATGAGAGGTTGAGGGTAGAGTGTGAGGAGCTGAAGAGCAAGTTAGAGGAAATGAGAGGAATGCTAAGGAGTGTGAAAGTGGAAATGAAAGAAGAGGTGAAAGGAGCGGAAGAGAGAATGGCTGAGAAAAGAACAAAAAATTCATGGTAATTATGAATGCAGTGCAAGAGATGATGCAGGAAATGATGAAGGGATTCATGGGAGAGGAGCTGTAGGAGGTAGGGCTACTGGGTCTTGTGAAGGGCCAGGAGTGGTAAAGAAAATTGAAGAGCGAGTGGATGAGAGTATGAGTGACGAAGGTGATTTGGTTGTGATGGACAGGATGAGACTAGGACTGAAAACATTGGGGAAAGGGCTGAGAGTGATTTAGATAGTGGTGAGTGGAAACAGGTTGGTAGAAAGAAGGGTAAGAAGAGCGTAGTCAAGAATATGGACGTGAGTATGAAAGTGGACTCGCTGTATTCGGAAAAGGGAAAGAAGTGTCGGAATGGATGTAGTGAAAGTGAGAGCGAGGGTGAGCAGGAAGTGTGAAAGGCTGTGTATATGAGAGAGGAGTAACCCGATGTGCACAATATGAGGAATATGGTAGTAGGGACATAGGGGACTTTTCTAAAGAATATGAGAGGTATTGTGAGGCAAAGTGTGGGGATAACAAGAGAGTCTGGGCAAGAGAGTTAGGTAGCTTTTTGATGGGATTTTTGTTGAGTATGTATGGGGTAATGATGAGGGTAGGGAATGTGCCGTATGAGAGTTGTGCCTGTATTGTTGATTTGTTGTGCTATGAGTTTTTGTTGAGTTGTATGTGAGGTTGTGGTTGTGTTCCTTGGTTGTTTGCTGTGTTGTTGAGTCGTGGTTGTGTCCCTTGGTTGTTGTTGTGTTGTTGTGGTCCTAGGTTGTTGTGTTGTTGTTGAGTTGTTGTGGTCCTTGGGTGTTGTGTTATTGTTGTGTTGTTGGGTTGTGGTCCTTGGTTTTTGTGTTTTTGTTGAGTTGTGGGGTTGTGGTTCTTGGTGGTTGGTGGTGTCTCAGCGACCTCGACCAGCAGACAGCTCAGCATAGCCCTGAGTATCTGTAGTTGGGTGAGTACATGTGTTTGTGTTTTTTTTATTCATTGTGTGGGTAGGTCAATTGTCCTGCGTGTATTCAGTAGTGTAAAGAGGGAAGTGTGACTGAGGGTGAGTTTGGTATCTGGATTGATTAAGTTTATGTGGGAGGGGGGGGGGGGGGGGGAGGGGGGGGGGGGGGGGGATTTGCCTGCTTGTATTTTAAGCTTCTGATCCCGCCACATGGCGAGGTCTTGCTTGCTTCCTTAGCTTGTGATCCTGCCACAGTCATACTAAAGATATAATTAATCTTTTTCATTTAAGGTCCTAGTAATTACGGGTTAATATAACAGTCATGGAGAAAGTGATTTGACCGCCCAAAAAACGATGACATGGGTGACATCTAAATTTTTTCAACAGTGTTCATTAACTTCAGAGCACCTGATCAACCTATGCTGAAGCATTGCGGTCTTGTTACAAATGGATTGCCAGTTCTTGGAGGCCATATTATTACTGCAGAGTTTGGAAACCCTCATTGCAGTTCCTAAAATGGGACCACTCAGCAATGATTCACGTTATTGCAACAGGGAGTAATATGACGGTAGTACCAGTTCAGGTAACAATTCAGCCACTACTACTTTTGCTGTATTGGCAACGTTATTGCCATATTGCAGCTTTCCTACGTGTTCATAGTCTCGAGGCGTAAACGCCACTATCAAACAAAAAGATGCCACTTACTTACCTTTTAGTTGGTAAAAGACCATGGTGCGTCAAGTGTCAATTGGTAAATCTGTGACTCATACTGTGTTATTGATCTCCTGAAATTATATCTGGACAAGCTGATATGTCAAAAATCTTAAGAAAATTCCATTCTTTGCTCATCTCTAAGTTATTATTTCAGAGGAACTATAAAATGAATCACTTTCGCTTGCTCGTTAGTAGTTAATGTTTCTGGATGTACAAACCGTAAGCCATTTGCTATGGAGTCTCTGCCCTGCTTGCCTTTAGCAATCTACTTCTTGAAGAATTAATTTAAAGAAAAGACCTCGCCTATGCCTATGTCGTCACAGCTTTCTTTAGGGTTGATATTCTTCTTTTGCAGACACTTTAGACTCTTCTTGGTGCAACCTTCTTCTCTGTCTATTTTGGTATTTTCTTTATGAATCCAGTGACGTGAAATAGACCTCAACTGTAACCTACTAAAAAGGTACAAATGAGTTCTTGTATACAATCATGTATATAATTGGTTGTAATATACAGTCACACTATGGAGTTCTAGTATTTAATCTTCCTTGTGAGAGAGAGAGAGAGAGAGAGAGAGAGAGAGAGAGAGAGAGAGAGAGAGAGAGAGAGAAATTCTTCACTAGCCCGTTGACTTTTGGTGATTTTTTCATTTAATTCTAACCTTCTTGTTTGGCAAGTACATTAGTCCTTGGTGACCTTTGCGTTTATGGTTTCTCTTGATCTCTGCCTCTATGGCTGTGTAGGTTTCCTTGTTTGCTTATATTTCCAGTTATTTTCCTCCACTGTTTTCCTTCTCTTGAAAGACTTAACTTCACTGTTGCTGGTTTGAAAAACGTCAAGAGGATCAAGATACACCATTCCTTTTAATTAAAATGCGATAACTCCTAAGTTACGATCTTTCGTCAGAACAAACGGCAGACATAAAATTTCATTACTGTCATTTGGCGTCTGCGGATCTTTTCTTTGAGAGAGAAAGAACAATTATTATGTTGTTCTTAAATTTCAATTTTCTTTGTTTCATCTAAGATCGATTTTTCCCCATGTTTGTTTCCATTTTGAAACAATTACATTATCTGTGAATTCTCTCTAATATATTTAACGTTTACTTATTGCCTCACTACAACAAAGGATTTATTTGTGGTAAAATTTAAAAACACTTCTCTTTTTGCAGAGTAAACGATGTAACTCTTAATAATAGATGCAACATTAAGGAAATTACAAATCATAAAACACATGAGATGAGAAAAGAACCACGTCAAACGATCGACGAAGACTGAAATGTCTATGAAAAATGGAGAAGGGAATTGAAGGGAGGAAGAATGTAAAGTGGCGATAAAAAATATCGTTGTCGAAAATTTCTCCTCAAAGTTTGTTAAGGCAATTAATGGGCCTGAAACTTTATACACTAGAAGTTAGTTCCGATAAAATAGGAAAAGACGGGAAGATATATATAAGAGAGAGAGAGAGAGAGAGAGAGAGAGAGAGAGAGAGAGAGAGAGAGAGAGAGAGCAAAATTTAATTACAACTTTATTCCAAGCTCTTGCCAAAAAAATCTCTTCCTTCGACAAAGGCAAATACAAAAAAACTGGTTAATAAAATCTTACTGCTTCTTGTGGATAGACTATTATTTATCATTCTTTAGTAAATTAACGATATTATAGAGTCTTATGAAAATTAAATTCCTATAAACTTTTCTTTTGATACCCGCTGTAGTTGTAAGGTCAGATGACTCTTCATGTATGGTCTGTTTATATTCAGAAATATTTGTCAGTTTGAAACATCAAGTACAGCATACAGTGCTGATCTTTAAAAACGACGAACCAAGTTCACATATGAAATATAATAACCTTATTGTCTCTGCGCCCTACAGAGAAACAATAATGATCATTCTCCAAGCATTTGTTCACCTTATTTACAAGATGATTGGCAATATCTCTTGACATCTAGAATATTCGACTTTTTTGTGACAAAAGGCAGTTTTTGGAAACTTGTGGACACCTTACAATCTAATAGATATCATCATTCTCGTAGAATTATGTCACCATTTCTTTATGAATTACTGATTTGTTTTACTTTAAAAATCTGTATTCATGTCGTGAAGGAGGTGCAGTTTAATTACAGGTATATAAAGGGAGAACATTATGATTATTGATAATCCTGTAAAATAGGAAGAAATCAACAACGGGAAATTAAATACAAATCTTCTAATAAAAGTAAATAAGATGATCTGAGGTTAGTATGTACGATATAATTGCAAAAGAAAAAAAAATAATACAGAAACAAATAAAGAAATAAATGAACGAATAATTTTGTAATCATTCCGATAATCTGTAAAGAAATGTAGTTTGGAATAGAAAATGCCTAGATGCAAAAATAAAAAAGCTATCATTTGACGTACTGTAAAATGAATAAACTAAAGATGATTATGAATAAAAACAAGACAGATCGGGAAGATAGACAATACTTAAAAAAAAAAAAAAAAAAAAAAAAAAAAAAACTTGAATTTCTAAAGAAAGGCAGATGCAACCAATGTGACAGGCATTACAGTCCCAGACAATGGCGCCTCTAAGGGTTATCAACACTGTGAGAATAAGAACAGAAATGAATAGATTTCTCTCTGCCATCACTACCAAGAGAGAGAGAGAGAGAGAGAGAGAGAGAGAGAGAGAGAGAGAGG
This sequence comes from Macrobrachium nipponense, assembly GCF_015104395.2. Lineage (NCBI taxonomy): Eukaryota > Metazoa > Arthropoda > Malacostraca > Decapoda > Palaemonidae > Macrobrachium > Macrobrachium nipponense. Next base: position 4,467,296 of record NC_087221.1, on the reverse strand, counting down.
TGTTGAGCAGCAGAGGTAGAAGTAGGAAGAAGGGACAGAAAAGATAAATGAAGATCCATAAACGAAAAACTTATTTTTTTGAAAGAGAACAAGGTGTGATTCGACCTCCAGCTTACTCTAGACGCGTGCAAGATTTTCCTCTTACGCATAAGTAGCAAACATTAAATCCCTAACTTAACGTGAATTGGTCGTCGTAATGGATGCTCATAATTAATAATATTCATACTAACAACAAAGATAAAAAAAGGAAACAAATTAAACATGTTCATATGTTCTCAGTTATAAATGAAAACACAAAATAATTGAACAGAAATATAGCCTCTAAATTCAATACACTATATAAATTAATACGTGTAAACCTACGGCCAAATAGGGAGTTTAAAAGAAATACTATAATCTATTGTAAATAACTTTTCTGTACTGTTTAACATACACATTATTCATTTTTTTCCATTTTCATAAATAAATCATAAATATCCTATCCTAAGATTGCTGTACCTTCAACTCAACGTGAAATACCATTTCAGACTTTTTTTTTTTTTTTTTTTTATTTTTCCGACCGTCACCAATAACAACAACAACAACGACGTCAAAGTAGTTTATAAGCTTACTCCCAGAGGAAGCGAAACTAAAAGGAACAGAGATAGTTATGGTAAAGATCAAGAAACATATAGGCAAATGGAAAGGCAATGAAAAGGCTGGAAAAGGAGATCGAGTAGTAATGAAGAAAAGGTGTCTAAGGCAGAGATTGGTCCTTCCTCTTAATTTTCTGTAAGTAATGAATATTACTGAAGATTCTTTAGCATAACTTAACGATTGCTCTGATGAAAGAGAAAGATGAGCGTGAAGAGAGTGGTATTAAGGAGGAGGAGGGGAGTAGAGGAGGAGGAGGAAAGAGAGAGGAATGAACACAGTTAGAACACCGATGAATAAATGATTCTTACTCTGTACAGTTTCTATGCTACCTTTCATTGTTAAAACACATAAGGCAGTAATCATGAGAATTGCCATTACCCAACCTGGTTTATTTCCTACATATGAAGCGCCTCATAGTTACTTCATTGTTTTCCTTTGTTCCTGTGAAAATATATCCTAGAATACTGTTAATACAGAAACTCTTGAATTTCCTTGCAAATGAATGTTATCAGTAGATTTGCTGTAGTGTAACACCGGAGGAAGTTCGAAGGCGAAAGTTGTATAATGGGAATTCGAAGTTAATTATCATGGCTCTAGTTACGAAGACGACGACTGCTTTGCTTCAAGTCTTGTCGAATAGTTAATGAGCAGATGTTCCGTGGCGTGTCTGCCGCCGTTACATCTCTCTTAGTATTCTGCTACTCCTTACAATCTATCTCCCATTTCAAGAGCGAGCCATATCCTGAAAAATTTCCTGAAATATGTGCTGATGACTTCAAGCTCTCATTTGTGCTTGTTTAGACTGGCTGAACATACTAAATAAGCTGAATTTGGAATTGCAAGGAGGAAAGAAAATAATGACCGATCTATTTGACAAAATTTCAGCTTTTCAGAGTAAACTGCTATTATTCTCTGAACAGCTGGCTAAGGGCTTCGTTCATCACTTTCCTGAACTTGACAAAACTCTACAAGATTACAGTGTCAGTTAGTGTTCATGCCAGCATATATACGAGGCAGTATAATTTCTCGGTCAGGAATTTAAGAAGAGGTTTCAAAATTTGGAGGTTCATGCCAACAAATTTCAACTGTGTTCGATGCCAATGCAATTTGATAAAAAAAAAAAAAAAATGTGTTCGCTCAGCATGACCTTCCAGTTGCTGAAATGGAGTCGTACGTGAAATCCAGTCATCCATATCATTGAATCTTTTACACAAGAAATATATTTGTGAAGATTTCTGGAAAACTCCAGATCAAAAGAGGTTTCCTGTCATTCGTGCTGAAGCTCTAAAATTGTTGTGTTTATTTGGATCTAACTATATGTTTGTCAATCTGAATTTTCTTTCATGAACAACATGAAAAACAAGAAAAGCGCTAGACTCATCCAGGACCATCTTGAACGCTGCTTGAGGCAAATCAGGGTTATCACTGAATCCACAAAGTAACGGAGAGGTGGACTTGTTTTATTATTTTTTTCTAATGTCTAAGTTTTGAAATAATTAGTTTATGTATCAGTATTCAGGAAATAATGCATCCTATTAATTTTATATCACAATATGATTAACGTAATGAAGAATATAATTGATAATAAGCAAACGTATGTTTTAGTTTGTCATTGAACAATAAAACTCATTTGGTTACATTTTTAGATATCAATATAATCTGACTTAAGAGGTAAACATTAACTGTGAATCATTGTGTGCCGCTACAGTACTTTAATATCTATGACTGTTATGTAAAATATGCCTGATTGGTGAATGTCAGTAACTTTGAATAAACATCCAAACACTAAGAATTTATTTTTGAATCTTCAGTGCAAGTAATTTAAAAGTTTTGATACCTTTAAATAAACGAAAACTAAGTCTTTCACTTACTAATTGGACTGTTTCTTAATTCAAAACTATAAAATCATTGTGGTGCTCTCACAGTTATCCAGAAAACAGGTGGGTGCTCATCAGCTTAAAAAGGTTGGGAACCTCTGCTCTAGCTCTGTCTGGACACAAACTAATCTCAGCCAGAATATGAAGTCAAGGAGAGAGGAAACTATCCATTGTAAAAATGTTTTTCTTGCCGAGAATCAGACGACGAATTTAGACCTATATTATTGATTTAATGTTTTTAGAAGAAAATAAAAGAATGATGAATGTTTTCTGTCACGTTTTATAGCAGTTTGATTATCATGATATACCAAGAACCTCGTCTGCTACAAATTCTGTGGCAACCTACTAACAACGCCATCAGTTGTATTTGCTGTCTTACTGCAAAGCAATAAGTTACTGTAAGGAGGGTTTGTTTTAATTCCGGGATTCTATTCTTATAAGCTATTGTCTCTATAAGCAATCAGATGTCAACGAGAATGTGTGGTACTATTTGGTCTTTATGAGAGTACGAGCATGCTTAATAGTATATGCGGATAGAGGCAATATAGTATTTAATATTTTAGACTCTCGCTAGAGCTTCGGAGCAGAGCGGAAATATCTTGAGCTCCCGCTCTCTGGTGTTTTTGCCTTGCCTTTGGCTAGACTATAGAAGATGAATGGAAGAGATTTCAATACTTTTGCCCCTTTGAGCAAACTTAAAAGAAAGGATTCGATTGGATTCTATTTTTCTGTGCACCCGACGTATGACCTTGCCTGTGAAGTCATTTTTATGCATCTAGGTGTGAATCTGTGAAAGAAGACGATTATAAAATTCGCTGATCGTATGCCGTATGAAATGGTATGAAAGAATACGAGGACAAATCTATTGATTTGGTGAAAGTAAGACTGTAAGAGTTATCAATATGAGTAGTGATTACACATAATACGTTTCCATAAGATATGCACCGTTTGACATGGATGATGATTTGGTCATCGGTGTCGTAAGTCGTTACGGGAAGGTGCACTCTGTACGACTCAACAGATTTTCCCATGGAGGGAAGACCAAAGGGGCTGTTGAACGGTATCCGGACGGCAAGGATGGAGGTAAGAAAGCATTCCTTCGTCGGTTAATATATGTAGACACACAGTAACCTTTATTTATCAAGGCCAACCTAAAACTTGCTATAAATGCGGAAGGACGACACATCAAGCTGTATATTGTACAATGGGAAGCGAATCCAGGTTAAATGTTTTTAACGATTCACTGTAATTTCACCGCAGTAATTGCATCGGGGTAATTTCATCGCATGGTAATTACACCTCATACATTTTCACTGCATTGTGAATATATCGTAATGTATCACATCGTCAGTAATTTCATCGTAAGTTTTCTTTCACAGCAAGCTAAAAAAAACACACAAAGCAAAATATAAATGAACAATAAAATATAAAGCACTTGTTTTTCTGTAAAACGTTCCTTGTATTACTGCTATAGTTAGTTGTTGATGGGGATCAAAGTATTTAACTATTTGCAAGTCGCCTTTCATCATCTTGATTTTTCATAGATTAAGGATTTTTACTTGTTTTTATGCTTTTCATGATTGTCCTTTTTTCAGCATGATTTATTTTATTTTAAAAATTAAAAATATATATTTTTAGTGTTGGAAAATCTAATTGGAAAATCTAGTTGGATAATCAATTGTAAAACGTTTTAAATTTATCTAAACATGTTTTAAAACATATTTAGTTTCAGAACGTTTATAACTTTTCTAACACTCACCAAACAACTTTAAGTATTAATGAAAGGTTTTAAATGTCTTTTTTATTTTTTATTTATTCTTTTAGCGTCGATGATTATTAGTTATTTGACCCCAGTCTTATTTCTACCTCAATTAATCAGTCTAAGAAAAAATCTTCATTTGAATGAACTCTTGCATGGCACTTTATTTTATAAAACTGGTCACATTTCCAAATAGTTTTTTCGCCACTTCTTCAGTCTTTCACAAATAGATGACTATTATCAATGAGCATTTTCTTATTCCTTATGCTTACGGCGTACTGCAGAGGCATCTTGATGGGTTTACTTTTATTTATTTTCAAAAACCGAAAAATATTTACCACAGAAAAAACAAGTTGATTACAAAAACCGAAAATTTTTATGAACAATTTTTTATATAGGAAAAGTCAACAAGCAGGCAATTTGCTAATAGTTAGAAAGTTAGATACTTTGATCTCATCAACAACTATAACAGTAATACTTGGACGTTTTACAGAAAAACAAGTGAATTATATTTTTGGTTCATTTATTGTTTGGCATTGTGCGGTGAAAGAAACCTTACGATGAAATTACTGACGATGTGATCTATTGCAATGTAGTTACAATGCGGTGAAAATGTATGAGATGTAATTACCATGCGGTTAAATGACCACGATGAAATTACCACGATGTAATTACTGCGATGAAATTACTGGACACCGCTTTTAACATGGCCAATTTCCCGATTCTTCCTAAAATAAAGGACGGTCCAGATGCATCATAAATGTCGGATGAAGGTAGAAATAAGACCGATGTTACGTCGAAAGCATTGAATCGTTGTGCTGACGAAGACTCAAAGAAAGATCAGGGAATGACACGCTTGAGAAATAGTATACCTGAAGATAATCAGCGGGTTGAACTTATTCACAGTCGAATAAAGCCCAAATACTGGGAATTACTTAAGGTTCTTTGCAGCGTCTCTTCGTCCCCTAGCTGAAACTACTTTCATTCCTTTTACTCTGCCTCCGTTCATATTATCTTTCTTCCCTCTTACTTTCCACCCTTTCCTAACAATTAATTCATAGTGCAGCGCGAGGCTTTCCTTCTGTTACAACTTTCAAACCTTTTCACTATCAATAACCGTGTGCGCTAAATGGCCTTAGTTGTCCCAGTGCGTGGCATTATGCCTAAAACCCATAAATCAAATCAAATTAAATACTGGTGTTCAATAAATTGGTAGTAATGAGGTAAGAGGTGATAATAACGATATTGGTATTCTTAATACTGAAAAGGATATTAAGCACGCTAGACTCCCGGACCCTTTGAACATTCATTTTCGGGAAGGTTAGTGTCTAGGGGTCACCTGATGTTCCGGTGATGGAGGTGGACCATTTGCATGTACGCAAGGAACAGCTCACTGATGATGAGGGCTTAAAGGGAAAGACTGTTACGGTGTCAGGTCATAAGAATGATAAGCCCACAGAGTAATGATCTTCGGAATGATTCTGATATGGAATTATGCGAGACTATAGTATTTGGCAATGAGGATGGATATGAAGAGCGAATCTTGGATACATCTACTAAAAGCCAGTGGTATATTAATATGGAAAGGGTTGGCTAGATGAAACTTACGAGAGAATTCTTATCATAAGAGAAGAGGGAAGACACGAAAATACAAAGCAACGGCAACGTGCCGAAAAAGAAGAAGTCATGGCGCAGTATAAGATAGACATTTCATTGATACAAGAACATAATGTGAAAGACCTTAAACTATTTTAGTAATTGTTCTTAGATGGCGTCTTGAAATCCAATTTTAGAATCTTTAGTAAACTATCAGTTTCAATTTTACAACATCTTTTTAGTATTGACTTTAACCAGATCAGAATGTTTTTTGACGAGGGACAAAAATAAAATATGTGTATATTATTTTCAATATAGCCACAAAAGAGACATTTATCTTCATTCGAGATTTTCATCATATGCAGCCTATCTTTGGTATTAAGTATTTCATGAACATATCTATAAACTGTATCTCTGGTCTTCTTATTAATGTACTTATTTATTTACATACTTCCAAAGGGTTCAATTAAAAAGCAGGTACAATAACTACCTTTGTTTTATAGTCTTTACAGTTCATAAGTAACCAGTATATCTTTAACAGATACCTTAGGATGATTCTTTAAATGATATACTTTCCTTAAAACATCAATCATCTCACTATTATATGATGTGATAAAAAATAAGTCTCTATATTTTTTTTTCAGTTTCCATAAAAAAACTAGCTTTTATTTTACAATAGAAATACATAATTTCAAAACCATAATGCTTATTTATAGAAATCTTATTAAAAGTACTTAACATAATGGTTCCGATTTATGTAGAATATTCATCATTCCTAGCCCACCTTCTGTCTTTGGCAAAAATACGGTATTTCTTGCAATTGGTTCACAGCTTCCATTCCATAGGTATCTAAATAAATTCCTCTGTGTTCGTTTTGCACAATCCTGTGGAAATGTATAAACGTGATACATACCACGTTTTTGCTAAAATTCTATAATTAATCATAATGCATTTTTGAAACACTGTCAGCTTCCTATTCCTAGATATACCTATCAATTTGTTTATCTTACTCTCCAGATTACTCCAATTTAGATTAACAGAATCTTGATAATTATTACTATGATAAACACCTAGTATTTTACAGAAATCATGAAAGTAATGAGAGGCATTGATCGGTCGTGCTGATTTATTTCTCCATTTCCCAATGCCTAACATTGAAGTTTTATTTCTTTTCAGATTTGCACCACTTGCCTTTTCATAATCTGTGATTATATTAAAACATTCTAATATTCCTTTGTCACTAGTAACTATGATAACAGAATCATCAGCATATCCCTGAACAGAAACCTTTAAATTATTAGCCAAATTCAACGATTTGTCTGCAAGCTTCCTTTTCATCATCCTGTAAGAAGGTTCCTGGTAGAATATAAATAAAATCATGGATAATGGACGTCATTGCCTTACCGATTTTCCTAGGGTCAAAACCAAAGTTGCCCAATATAGCATATAAAAGATCATGATCCACACGATCAAAAGCTTTAGGCCAGTCTAGATTTATTAAAGAAGCTTGTTTATCATTATTATTTGCATAAAACATAATATCTCTCATAATGGAATTCAAGTTGATAATTGACCTATCATCTACACAACAAAACTGATCGCGGGAAATGATTAATGTAACACATTCTTCAATCTATTAGTTATTATTTTCGCTGTTATCTTAAAATCCACGTTCAGATTGCCATTGGCCTCCAGTTTGTAATAAAACCTAAGTCTCCTTCCTTCGGCATAAGCGTTATTATTCCTTTACTCATTTTAGAGAGTCTTATATTTAAAAATAAACTTTAGTATACTTACAAAATCGATTTTTATTTCCTCCAAAACATTTTGTAAAACTCACAGTGAGACCATCTATTCCCGGACTTTTACCGTTCTTCCTCCCCCTCACTTCCGAGGTTAAAATATCATTCTCATTCCTATCAAAAACTTTATCTACTTAATTTAAAAACAAAGCTTGATAAGACTAATCACATTTCCCATTTTTAAAAAGCTTTTCAAAATATTCCCTTATATTTAAAGTAATAGCCTTAGGGTTTACCATTTCGTTACCATCATCCCTCTTATCTTATTTACAGTTTTTTCCTTCCCTACAGGTATGCTGAAACTTGTTCACGCCCCTTTAATTTATCATCCACCTTTGCTCTAATTTTGACTCCTTCGCAAATCTCATCTTGAATAATATGTATTCTTAATTTCAAAGAGTTCACTAACGAAAACTTGTCTTTACTTAATACTCCTTTTCCTATTTTTTCTTTCAACTGGTAGTTCAGTAAATTCAATAAACCATATTTTTCTTGGTTAATTTGCTTTGAACATGTGATAAAAAAAGATTTCAGCCGGGCCTTCGCATATTCCCATCAACACAAAATATTTCCAACTTTATCTTTGCTCCTCTTATTATTGTTCTAAGTCATAAGAAAATTATCTCTTTCAATATCTAGAATATTACTATTAAGTTTCCAGTACCCTTTCCCTGGCGATGCTACATTTTTTAATTTCAAGGCTAATACTATAATGCAATGGTCATTCCAGCTAAGAGGAATATTTTGAATATTTTCCACATGGATATGCAAATCTTTTAAATAAAACCTATCCAGCCTTGAGAGATAATTTTCCTTAATATAAGTATACCCCACCCAATGATGACATGAAACCCAAGCATCTATAAGTTTCAGGTTGCTTTTCAAACTTACAAATGACTTTGATAGAAGTTCACTAGAATTTGAGCAATCTCTCATGCAGGTAACAGAATTCCAGTCACCACCCATTATGATATTGCTTATATTGTTCCTTAAGAAATATAAAATATCTGTATGAAATAATTTCTCCCGTCGTTTTTTCTTACTATTTCCAGCAGGAGCAGGAGCATTTAATAATTGAATATTAACATTTGAATAACGACAATCAACACTCATAACATAACCATCCATATCATTTTCAAAACTCAAAATTTCCACATTAGATGTTTTATTTAAAAAGATAGCTATTCCACCCTTAAGCATTTGTGTATAATCAATCAAAATTTTGCAATATTTTTGAACATATTCCAGTTTCCCTTCCCCTTTTATATAGTGCTCTCAAACGAAAATTATATCTAGTTTATAAAGAAACATAAAGTTTATTATTTCAATTTGCTTATTCAAAGTATTAAGTCCATTTACGTTAACTTTATCTACATTTAATGTGGATGAAATTAATTTTGTATATTATGTAAAAAAAAAATAAATACTAGGTTAAAGCATAATACAATACTAGGTTAAATTGCTTTAAGCTTCTTAGTACACTTTTCTGTTTCATCATCTGATAATAAATCCTTTCCATGTTTTGAGACCGGTCTTTCTTCAGCGTTATCTTAATTTTATTGCTAGAGTCTGTTTTTGTAGGCCATGTTTCAATTTCTGTATCAGTACTGTAAAGTTCTGTTTGGGGCGCTGGTATCTCATAATTTGTTTCTTACAATCCATTTTACCCTCTTCCTTTCCTTTTAGTATACTTGCTTCTTCGTTTTCTGTTAATACCTCGTTTTATTTAACCTCCTTGTGAATCTCAACCTTTGTTTTAGACGTATGCAATTCACTGACACCTATTGGTTAGGAAACCCCAATTCCTGCCCTTCCTTCATCGTCATCATCCTGCTCGTATTCAAGACTGTCCACAAAAAGATCCCTTTCGTCCTCATAATTTGGCCCACCATCAATTACCCCTTTCTCCAGTTTCCAATAAAAATTTTCTTCCCTCATGCAGTCCAAAGGTCCTACTGAGACAAGTTCTTTCTTCGTTTCTTTCCCTAGCCCTGGATAGGTTAGCAGGGTCGAGCACGACCCGAGGGGTGTTTCAAAAAGCATTTTTTTTCCCTATAAATCATTTTCTATCTCGAATCTGGGTGTGATCAATCTGCAAGAGGATAGCAGAAAACACACTACAATCATGTCAAAACTTGTGTTTGACTTGCTTTGTCCTTTCCCCTTTTCTGAGTAATAGTTTGTTTTGAACATGTGTGGGATACAAAGGCAAAGTTATCAAGTAGTGATATCCTGTCTAACACTGTTGACTCTGGGATAGTTTTATATTGTTGGAAATTCTAGGTACGTGTTGTGTGTACATTATATATGCCATTGGTTGTGGCTGAGAAGACTTATATTGTCAATTATTCCAATTTCTTTTGAATGCCAATTTCTCAATTTTTGCATTATTATTTTTTTTTTACCTTTTTCATCAATAATGGCCAGCAGGCAATATTCTCTGGGGATGGATGTCATCAACTTATTTCTAATGGAATTATAAAGTGATTTTGATGATAATTTAGAGGTTGCTGACAACTGTATATGGCAAGAAGCCAAGTATGTATAGGGAGAGTTGGATGCCTGGGGGATGACCTTGAAACATTATGACACAAGACGGGGAGAGAGGGGTTGGGCCTCTGCCTTTTCTAGTGACAGATTACATGAGCTTATGTCAATAAATCATGACACACTGTAGAGTGAGAGAAAGAGAGAGAAAGAGATAGAGAGAGACAGAGAGAGACAGACAGAGAGAGAGAGATTAACATTTCTGATATGAGAGTAAACTACATCTTAGTGCAGATCTTTTTACATAATTCCATTCAAGGATAATATGAGTTTATTCTATAAAACAATTAGCCTTTTCCTATTTAATTTAGGTACCAAAATAATTCATGAAATTTTGACAATTTGTTTGGCCAAAAAAACATAGCTTTTTTTTATTTTTTTTATTTTTACCTCTATGGGTCCGACACCTTTCCTGGCAGGCACATATTATAAATAGTAGTTTTAGGAAGGATTCCCTCAATTTTTGTGTGTATATAGCATATTTTGTATTTTTTTAAAAATATTTTCATAAATTATTGTTTGAGACAGAGGGAGAGAAAGAGAGAGAGAGAGAATAATATTTCTGATATAACAGTAAATTACATATTAGTGCAGATCTTTTTACATAATTCTGTTCTAGGATAATATGAGTTTATTCTATTAAAAAAAATTAGCCACTCTCTATTTCATTTAGGTACCAAAAAATTCGTAAAATTTTGGCTTTTTTTTTTTTTTTGGTGGGGGGGTGGGAGCCAGAAAAATTCACCCTTTTTTTTCTCGCTTCAGATTTTGACCTCTATGGGTCTGACACCTTTTCTGGTAATCACATATAATAGTCTTAGGAAGGATTCCTTCAATTTTTGTGTGTATTACGTTGTTTGGATTTTTGTACATATTGTAAATAATAGTTTTAGGAAGGATTCCTTCAATTTTTGTGTGTATTTAGCGTGTTTTGTATTTTTTGTAAATATTTTGGTAAATTATTTTTTATATACTTATTTTTTTAATATATTTGCAATAAATATTTAATTTGTAGATAGGTATGATTTATCTTCTCAGTAGTGTTCGGCAATGGTGAAATTGATTTTAGAAATTAAAATGTGCAGCACAGCTGCAGTTTTTGAGTTATCACAAATTTTTCTGGCCGCTTGGGTCGAGCTTGACCACACAAACCTTTAAAGGGGCACCAAAATAGCGATATCTGTCCAGGGCTAGATCACTTCCAGCATTTCATTTTTTTGTGCCTTGCCCAAGTTTTATCGAGTCGTCTTCATCCTTTTCTTTTTCAGAATTATTTTGTGAATTATCCTTAACAATTTCTTGTGTTGTGCAAAATAATACCTGTTCTTCCACTGATTTAGGTTCCTCATCCCTGTCCATTCCTTCGGTCACTATATCTGTAGTTTGGTTAGTTCCGCTTTCTTCAACTGTTGCATTTTCTACATTGTCTTTATGCTACTCATTTGCTTTTACGTTGGTTTCATCATTTCCTTCTGTAGGCAGGTGGGGGAACTCTCCTTCTTTAAACTTAGACCTTACATCTTCATATTTGCAGTCCTAGCTATGTGACCTATTTCCCCACACCTAAAGCACGTTGCTGCCCATTATACAAATTAGTTCAGGTAAATCCAAAAGCTGTAATAGATGAAGGAACATCTCGTTTAGTCTCATGCTGGCTGCCCTGACTCCCGTCAATAGCCCTTTGAATGGTCCGTAAGCATATTTGTTTTGCCTGATTCCTTCCACTTAGCATATTTCGATAAAATCTCGATCGGCTTTTCACATGAGAGTTCGGAAGGAGCAGTCCTTACTGAACATACGTAATGGATGTACTAAGATTTACAAGCTTTACATTTCCCAACTGGTCTGAGCTTACCTCTTTGTCTTCGTAATTTTCCATGAGATCATTAAACACATCTGGTACTACTTTAACAATTACGGTGTTCCTATTTATAAAATGAACTCCTATAATTGAGTTATGAACCAATTTCATGTTTGAAAATAACATTCTACTAACAACATCTTGAAGGGTATGCAAAAAACTGCATCCCAAAGGAGTCCTTTCCCCTAAACGGTGTTGAGTATGACGTCATACTGTTATACTGAAACTAGTCACTCAAAGACTCAATATATAGTGTTGTCTCTCAAAATAAAGAGAACTAAACAAAGTTTTAAAGTTTTATAATTGCTCTGTCATTTAAACACATTCCCTATGCTTACTTCAGCACTAACGGCATATATTTACGGATCCAACACAACATTTTCTCAGAGAAACTACACCTATAGTCCAGGAAATAAGCAAATATGAGCAGGAACCGCAACAAAGTTGTTTACCTTATGGCTTCTTCTTCTTCTCATAAGGAAATTGTCAATTTTCCAAAAGAGTTTAATTGCAAATTCTTTGATTTTATCAGAAGTATGGTATATGGCCCATACGTTACCCCCAATAAAGAAATATACTCATAAGATTAACGCATGTATCTTTCCATACATTTGGAAGGGGATGTACAATCCTATAAAAAGGGCTATGTTGTGTTTACGTAGAAGTGACAAAGGGGGTTTGGAAATTTTTGATGTGTACTATAAAACTCAAGTTATCTTCAGCTGCACTGTATTAAATGATGTTTCAAGTGGAACTGGTTTGAGTGTGTATTATATTTTCCTATTCATATGTACATAATAGAGCGGACACAATTACAACCTCCTGGCTGGACCATTGCATCACTTCTCCACAACTTCAAGATTCTATTATGACCTGTAATATTCGCTACGATCGTGTTATGGGCTACGATCACATCCCATTACAGGTGTCATTCAGTAGCCCATCCCTTCCCTACCATGAACCCCCTAACTGACCACCCACCAGCGATAAACTGGGATTTTAAAAACCAACAGAAAACAAGATACTTTAGGGCAACCACAGAAATCAGGTTGCGGTCAATAGTTCAACCGGCAGTCGCCTTACTTTGTACTTACACAAATTGTAGAAATGACCACCACAGGAGGGATCTGAATGAATTCTATTTGAACATAATCTCCGCTATGCTTGCTTTGGGCAGGGTTGCCTATAGATAACATCAAGGTAATTCTCGTAATATATCTGGATGGAATGACTTGGTTAAAGATATGTATATATACTCAGAAGAAATGTTTTTACTGTGGGGGCAAAATGGTAGCCCGAGGGCAGGACACCTTGCATTACTAATATAACAGGCGAGAGCACCGTTCAAACTTGCTCTTAAATATTGCAGATTAAATGAAAAACAACTAAGAGCCGATGCAATGTCTAGAAACTTAGAATCTGGTGATTATCCTCGCCTTTGGAAAGATATCCAGTCCTACAATCCCAAAACTAAAAAGGTATCACAGAGAGTAGGGAAAGCAGTCACAGACAAGGGTGTCTCAAGTATTTGGGGTGATCACTTCAGAAATATCCTGAATTGCATAAACGATCAAGATTTCCTGACTGATAACATTGAATTTCATTTTGCAGATCGTATTACGCCGGGTAACATCAGCGATGCCATAAAGAGCCTACCTAATAATAAATCGCCCGGCTGTGATGGTCTTCCCGCAGAGGCTTACAAATTCTGCCATCCGATAATTTATTTTGTTAGCTGCTCTATTCAATGCGTGCATAATTCCCCAGTTTCATCCAGACTCCCTACTCTTAGTTCACATGACACACACCACTGACAACCAGTTCGGATGTAAAGCAAACCACCCAACCGACACCTGCATCTACATACTCAGAGAATTGCTGAACTATTACCTATCATCGGCCTCTCCTGTTTTCCTTTGTTTTGTGGATGAGAAAAAAGTATTTGACAGAGCAAACTACCTGAAGCTGCATAAAAGAGGTACACCTCTATATTTAATTGGGATTTTATATTGCTGGTTCTCCACACAGTAATTCTGTGTCAAATATGGTATCGTATTATCGTACACTTTCTGTTCCCTAAACGGGCTTCAGCAAGGGGATATGCTCTCTCCATACCTATTTAATATGTACACAGATGTCTTGAATGTCAAACTGAATTCACTCCCAATCAGATGCACTGTCAATGAAACAACTATAAACAACCTCTGTTACGCAAATGATATGGTTCTGATTTCCCCATCAGGGCAAGGTTTCCAACAACTCATCTACACTTGCCACCAACATGCAGAGGAATTTGATATACTATACAACAAAACCAAGACCCAGTGCATGTCGCTGCTCTTGAGATCGCCTAAGCATATTGCAGAACCACAAATTTTCCTCGGAAACCATCGTCTGGAATTTGTGCACGAATTTCTGTATTTGGGTCACATATCACAACGACCTAAAATATATGGTAGACATTGAACAGCGGTGTCGTAAATTATGTGCAACTGGCAATATAATTGCAAGGAGGTTTGCCTTATGTCACCGAGACGTGAAACTGATGCTCTTCCGCTCGTACTGCTACAGTATTTATGGGTGTTCCCTCTGGACGAACTATACCCGAGAGACCATGAGACGTATCACTGTTGTGCACAATGACTTTTGAGACGCCTTACAAACTGTTATAACTCTCAATGCATTTGTTTTTCTCACCAATATTATTACTGTCATTACCAGTATTAAGATTATTGTCTTTTATGGTACCTCAGCTATTGTGTGGATAAGAGCCGTTTATTCATTTTTTTTATCATGTTGTCTCATGTATCTAGATTGTGTACGTTACTGTCTGTATTTTGTATATTCCATGTATATGGCCCTGAGCCGAAATATAGGATTATTATTTTTGTTATTATTATTGTTAAAAAGAATGGCAGAATTAAGCAAGTTGATTTTATATATTGTTTTTTAAATTTTCCTTATAATTCGCTTCTCAGGCTCAGCGATGTTTCTGAGTAACTGGCCAATATTCATATTGTGAATTTTCAAAAAATTATAAATGCTGAAAGTTCGGGGCCGGGGTCGTCTTTGGTTTAAGGGCCGGTATTGGTGCTGGTATAGCTGGTATCATGTGACGTTTCTACCTTATTGCAGGCCATCTTCGGCCGAGTCGGTTGAAGAGACTAGCAAGAAAGTCTGTGGGGCAGTATTTATAGCGGCTCAGACCTAGAGTTGCATTCTCATTGGTCGTGCCGGTTTTGGACGAAATCGTGGATCTCGCCTCGAAGGTTGTTGTTGTTTAAGATTAAGCTGGCTTTATGCAAGCACGGGCTCTTGCTCAAGAGCAGCCCGTAGGACCTCGAAGGTCTCAGGGATTCTCTCGCGCGAGCGCCCCAGTGGTGTGCCTGGGGATGAACGTCAGGAATTCTGTCTGGAGCAGGAATCCTATCATCCTGTGGGGGCTCCTGATTATTTGGCATTGTCGGGGGATCGTTCGCTGCTCTCCGGGCGGCGGTGGGAAGGAGAAACGTTTTTCATTGATGTTTAAATTTGGTTTCTCTTTACCCATAAGGAGGGCTTCTAGGAGGAGCAGACGTCGGGGATCCGTTGTCTGGTCTATTATTTCGAGTGAATAACCGTGAAATTGAAATATGCAGTGCATATAATATTCAAACTAATGTGAACTTGTCGCTGCTTTCAAGATAATACGAATAACAAAATCATTTTCTATTAACATTACATGTAAATAGTGCAGTAATAGACATTGAGGCACTATGATATTTCATTTGATAAAAATGTGCCTTACATAGCCACTCTGATATTCCCTAAGGTAGTAAATGTATTTCAAAATTGTTTTCATGTCTTAGTTCTTATTAGAATCTTTGAAAATCATTCAATGTCTACTTCATATGTAGTAGCTTCTTAAAATCCCTTGCAATTTAAGCCAGAAGTATTACATAATAATGCAATTGATTATAATGTGCTTTCCTTAAGCTTTCACGGGAATATTTTACATTCATTAATGTTCTTTTAGCAATGTATGAGAGTGAAAGGAAAACCTTTTAGTTTGAATCAGTGGAACTTTTAATACTTAACACGCTTTTTTCCGCTTACTTTTCTATTTTCTCATTTCTATACATCTTTCCAAGTGTAAATATCCCCACAACAGTAGAAAATCTTACGTAAGCCAGAATATTAGCTACTCCTTGAGGACACTGATTAGTTGACATGCGTCAGAAGTAAGATTCCTTGTATGCTATTAGTCTAGGGGCTTGTCTTAACCATATGGACCAATATAATGTCTAAAACGTCTTTGCAGAATTTCCAGCGCAATTATTTCTACTCGGCATTATCATTTGGGTGAGGATGGTTTATTGCAGATTGCAGCAATTGCTTGGAATATGACAGGCAGGTAAAGAAATCACTCTCATTTACTACTCACTAAATTTTCTTTCTTCCATTTGACTTGTTTACCTGGTTGCGGGTATTGTCCGTAGTTTCTAAAATAGATATCGATTTGTATATTAGAGTAATCCACTTAACTAAGTTGTTTTCTCTAGTATCAATATCAGGTGGTTTCTCTTCAAATAGTGTATAATGGAGTTCTAGGACGCTAATTATGGATATGCTTATAACATTGCAAAACATTGCAATTTGCATTACAATGCGTGTCCATTTTAAAACTTTTCTTATAATCAAATTCAGGAACATGAAGTTTAATCGGTTTATCTTAGGAGAGCGAGAGCTATAAAATTGTAATGAAAGTAACTTTTATAAACTTTTGTCACATTATTCACTCATGAAGCCATGTTATAGCTGCAATAGGTTTGCCTAAGTAACCAGTTGCCATATTAAACCCGTTTTATTGCAGGAGCTGAAGTTTTTCTCTTTGACTTTAAGTTATGGACGAAGAAAAGCCTGCAGAGTAATACAAAATAGTTCCACAACTCAAGTAACGCTGACTAAAGCATGAGTAGTGGGTTCCTGCAATCCATACACCGCTGTGAAATATTTCTTGGATTCATAAAAAAAAAAAATTAATCGCGAAACATTTTATGATTAAAACGAGTCATTTTACAATGTTTATGGACCAATGTTATGGAAGGTCATACGTCACTTCTGGCATTACTTAAATATAAGAAACTAATTAGAGTTATCCATGAACAAGCAGAAGCAAAGTTAATGGTACTCAGGTCTTGTTGTTTCGGAGTCAGTGACTCTGGTAGTTTTGTCGCCAGATAACTCACAATCAATCAATCTGAGGTCTTGTTAAATGGATTGGCAGTAAATAGTTGGCGGCTATTGGATGACGTTTACTCCTCAGTGGGATTCTCTCATAGAAAAAGTGGCTGGTGATGGAAGAGAAGGATTATTGAATAAAAAGTTAAAGACTTACAATACGCAGATTATGCTGTTTTAATCAGAAAAACGCCCAGACATTTCCAAACCTTGCTTGACAGAATGCATAAGGCATCTAGAGAGATCGGAATTGTAACAAATATAAGAAAAGCACTAGTAAGGAGAACAGCATAAACAAAGGAATGAAAAAACTAACTGGAGAAGGGATTAATGGGACTGAGGTCTTCAAATATTCCCAGTTTTTCTGTGGCTGGAATTTGGTGAGTCTAAATATGGCAGACAAACAAAAATGTGTAGACAGAATTATACTGAAACTGCTTACCAAAGTAAAATGATATCTTGGAATGATATGAACTGGGTCATGACTTTGCAATGGAACTATAATATGTATAATATGTAAAAGAATATGCCGACACGAGAATAAATCACTAATCGTTAAGAAGATTAGGATGAAGGTAGTATGGCTGACTGAGGAATGTCGCTATGAGGAAAATTATGGAAGTTCTATTTGTAGATTAAATACTAAAGGAAGGTAACGGAGATGATTTCATCGTACCTACACACTACCCAAGGAGCAATCGTTTGCAATAATATCCGCGGGGTTCCTGTAGGGCCCAGAAGATTGGAAGACCCGGACTTACATTATGTGAGAGCTAACCGACGGAGTTTTAAAGAAAAGTGGAGACTGGGAAGACAAAGCTCAGAAAAAGCAGGAGTGGTGGAACTTCACCAACGGTTTTGCGTCAGACAGTGGTGGAGGCGATGATGATGATTGACTATCCTTACAAACGCTTTCCATTTTTAAATAATAGATATATATATATATAATATATATAATATATATATATATTATATAATATATATATATAATATATATTTATATATATATGATATATATACGTGTGTGTGTGTCTAGGGTTAAGACGAATATACAAGAGGATCATGTAACTTAGAGTTTAACTGACAGTAGTCGGTCGCAATCCTGGCTAGGAAGCGACATAAGGACTTCATAAGGACTGAAGGTGTAGGACGTGGAATCTCACCCTTTTAGGAAAATTCATATAGGGAAAAAGATCTAAATCTCCATATTAATCAAAGACGTAAAAAATAACATTATTCTAACAACAGACACAAATCAAGGAAATGAGTTCCTTTATTCATGTCATAATATATGTTTTTTTTTTATCTCCGATATCTAGGATTTCTTGACCATAAAATATATTGTGTATCATGATGACTAACAATGTCAGAGGTTATGAGACAAAATACAAAGTGACTTTTGTTAAATAAGATGATCATCTTCGGTATTAATGGTGGTCTGGAATTTCCAGAATATCTATTCTATATTTTTTTTCTTTAACTGACAAAGAGGCCACTTAATGAATAACTTATAAACTAATTGATAATTTAGAAGACAATTCGTTTTTATTGTTTACTTCATAACAATACCTTTCAATTGGTCGCTACATTACAACAAAAAGAAAATGTAATTCCATCCGCTTTCCAAGTCTAATACAACAAACCACTGTAGATACTTTAAGAACTCATTCATTTTTTGGGCGCAGAGAAGTTTTATTACTTATGCTTTCATTAAACATTAATAATGGGGATTTGTTGATTGATACTAGCGAAGCATTAAGTGAGAGGGTACCTCGTTAATTATTCAACATTCTCTTTTTTTTTTGTTTAGCAGAGATTTTGAGCTACAACCAAATTTACTTTGTTCCCGCTTTTATTTATATATTTTTATGTATTTGATAACCTGCTCTTGTAGCTGGCTCAAGAATGAAGAGACCACTTTTAAAACAGCGATGCTATTAATGGTGATGAACGTAAAGGAGGAAATCGGTCGTAATGACTTGAAATGATTATAAAACAACCCATAAATAAAATTTTGATTGCATGAAAAAAGATAAATGGTCATGTAGAGAGTTTTACGAAGTAATGGGCGTGTGTGTAGGAATTACTATTGGCTGCTTTCATCCTTGTTTCCTTTATATCACTAGACAAAATGGAACAGCTCATAATTGTCTATAAGAAGAAACATAAATAAGGATTAATACATTTATACAGAATTTCTATGATCACCATTTACATTTATTTTACCTCCACGAATCAGGGTTAAAAATCAGGTTCACTGTTTAAAGTTTATCGGTCAACAACGTTCAGCCTTAATTTACACTATCTATCTAAAAGAACTTGACTTTTACCCACAGCAGAATGATCAACAATGTTGCTGCCTCGTAAGTTTCGATTTTCGATATTTCTGTGTAATTAATTCCCATGCAATATATATATATATATATATATATATATATATATATATATATATATATAATATATATATATATCAGTGTGAGTGTGTGTGTTTTAGGATCAAAGAAATTACTATCAAAATACATTAGCGTATAGAGACATAGAAAAGTCAAGATAATAAGAAAAGGAAATTAAGAACAACGACTCAATAATGATCTTACAAATAACGACTCGACTCGAGGCGAAACAACGATGCCCACAACATCGGTACTAACAACGGACACCTTCTTACGAAGACCCAGTTTTCCCGAACTTGTGCATGCACACCGACAGGTGCTCGAGACCTACTCACCCCACTCCACGGAAAATTAATCTGACAAGTCCGAGTGCCGAGAATTAATTTCGGATATGCCATCTCAAGAGCCTCCTGGTCAATATAAGTAAAGAGAATTCAATGCTTCTTTGTTTAAAAGGGGGAGGTGTAAAGATCTTAGCCCTTCCCTTTTTTTAAGTGTAGGCCTTTTAGTTTTAACCAATCGAATCAGGAGTGCCAGACTTCTAAGGACGTCCTATGGAGGGCCTCGACAAATACCCAACAAGAATACCCAAAGACACCCTCAAGGATCAAAGTAGGGAAGAAGGAGGCGTTTCCCCATGAGAATCTTACCAATGACGACAGGAAGGATGACAGGAGGCGTTTCAAAGAAAAGGGAACAACCACTCACACATATTGGTTCTTTCAGGAAATGCCAGAGTCAAAATCGAAAACTCAGGGGCGGTGCTAGAAAGATTACATCCAAAATAAAAGGCTCGACCCAAGGAAGAGAGAAGAAAAGAGAAAGGGGAAGAAGCACAAGATTGAGGGAGTGTGAATTGGGCATGAAGTGTGGGTGTGAAAGTGTCTATTACAGCCATAGACAAAGTAAACTATATAACTCCCGAGTGCCAACAGATTTAGAACGAACAAATAAAGAAACAAAGAGCCATTTTAGAATAGTTGTCTCGGTCCGAGCACCCAAGTCAACGGTGGAAAGCTTTAATAGCAAGAATAAACTAGATTATAAGTGAATGATTCCATTCATTTCCACCCAAGAGTTAAGATAAATCATGAATAAGAAGATAGCTAACATCTTTCGTACAAATCAAATTAATTCTATATACATCTCATTGTCAACGCCAGTTGCAGCTAGACCACTCGGTAACCGGCCTTAGAATCAGAAGTTCCACTACAGATAAAATGGTGTCAGCTTAGGGGATTTTCGATCAGGAGCCTACAAGTGAAAATAAAACAGACAATAGCAGACAGTGATCAGTTAAAAGTGCTCCCCTACAAAAGGCAGTTATAAAGTCGTCACAATTAAAGTGCTCCACCAAAAGAAAAGGCCACCCCACGCGAGAAGGGAAAATTCCACTCCGAAGAACAAGACAGTTCCCCCAGAAAGAAGAGATTCAAGAATTTAGCAATTCGCCCAGCGAGAGAGAGAGAGAGAGAGAGAGAGAGAGAGAGAGAGAGAGAGAGAGAGAGAGAGAGTGAGAAGAATTCACTCAAGTCCAACGCGAAGAGGACGAAAGATAAGTCACCAGATATCTTTGCATAACAAAGCGTATAAGACATTACACTTTTATTAGAAGTGAATCACGATGCAAATTCAGTTGGACAAATTTTAAGAAAAACCAGATTTGTACTTTGATATTAAAAACACACCAAACTTTTATTGGCAAGGAAACTTTACAATAATTCTTAATTTTACTAATTACAACTATGTTACGGCCTCTGAGAGAGGTCCGCTTCAGGTTCGATAGGAAATAAATTTAGAAAAAAAAAAAATTTCAACACCAACAGTTGAAACTGGGGATACGAATATAGAAAGAAACACTAACACAACAAAGGTTTATTTACAAGCTTACTAACAAAGGTAAATGCAGACAGGTATCTCCTATTTACATAAAAAGGCAAAATCTTACACTGCATGAACTGGGGGGACAGTGAGGTAATGGAAGTACTTGCCAGACAGTTTGGCAACTCGAAACGATGGCTTCACAAAAGGAGAATGGCGATTGAAGACGTCCTCTTGACTCCGTATTGCAGAAAATAATGTCTACTCTTGATACTTGGAAGGCAGGAACTCCCCAAAACCTCTAGCAGGACATTTTCTTCTCTGAAGTCTGGTCAACGTCGAGATAACTCGGTCGTCCACTCATGAAGATGGCTTGACCAAAATCCAGCCAACTCTCGAGCAACTTTTCTTCTGATCCTTCGTCGGTCCCTTTTTCTCTTATCTCTCTCGGATGATCTCTTGCTGCTGCTCTCTCACTGATAATCTGATCTGTGGCTCTTACTAAGGATATCTCTCTGTGACTAACTGATGAACTCTCTCTGACGAACTCTCTCTGACGATTTCTGCTTTCTCCTACTTCGTCCGTCGTATTTATACAGCATCCTGGGGGCGGGGCCTACGGCGAGCATCACAGACTCCCGAGATTTCCGGAACTTCTTAGATGAATCTTAGACGAGGTATTGCATCAGAAATCACGGCGTTTCTCATGTCACGTCTCGGCGCCTGTCAAGTTCCACAACACTCCTACCGATTCTAGAACCATCATGAGAACAGACACCTCCAACACAATGCGCTAATGCCTCCTTACTGCCGAACTTCTCGTAACTGCGTTTTCCTTTCCTTTATCTTCCTTTGCTATAAAGCAATTAACTTGACAAACTAATCAACTACTATGACTTTTCCTGAACATTAGTATTTACTAACCCATAACTTTTAATTATAATTGTGTCATTTTGTGATGTTTTAAGTTTTGAAGTTTAATTTTTCTTAACATTTGCAGAAAAATTACTTCTTTGTTATGTCGAGTGAATGTCATAATTTGTTCTTTTCATTTGATTAAAGGGCGTTCAGGATAATAAGGGTAAATTTCGGGAAGTTTTTCGTTAGTGTTCACCTTAAGGTCAGAATTTAGTATCGTTTTACCATTGCTATTAGAGGGGAGGGGGTTGGTGGTTGTGGTTGTTTATAATCACTGATTGGTGACCTAAAATTTGAGAATATTTTTGGGGGATTTTTTTTGTGATTGATTACGTAAGAAATAACTGTTTTGTTATATTTTTTAATCGAATTACTGCAATGATTTTAACACTTTTAGTGATACTCAGTGTTTAAGATAGTTTTTCCTTGACGAGTCGATGGTCAAAGGGAGATCAGCTCAAAATAAGAAGGTAAGAACTCCTGTGCTCATAAGAAGTCAAACAAAGAAATCAACCATGGCTGAGGGAACGCAGTTACCTAGTTCAGGCGCAGCAGCAATGAGTAAAAATAAGGGACATACAAATATCCACTTAGCTAAATTTTGTGGAAGAAAGGAAGGTCAGGGCACCTGCAACTTAGAAAATTGGATAGAACAAGTGGGGACATGGCTAAGCAAGATAACAGGGACAGATAGGGAAAAACTTATTGAAGCCAAGAGTTATCTTGATCTGGAAGCAGGAGACTTAGAAAGATATGTCCATTTTGAGACATATTGAAACCTTAAGAATTCGGAAGAACTGAAACGGTTCTGTAGGAAAGTCTACTCCACAGTGGGTGAAAAGGATCCAATTATTAGCCTTGCAAGGATAATGCATCAATTTAAGGTAGACGATAGGCTCAACCAAGGGTTTAGCTCGTACTTATACAACAACGTGAATGAATGGAGCTACTCACATCCACACACTAGATAGAGGAAGTTAGAAAAAGCAAAAAATATCAATGACTCATGTCAAAACCATGATTAGACTAACAATAATGATTGGTAGCTTGCCAGCGGAAGCTATTGGGAGGATGACTAGTAAGTGGGGGACATCCGATGATACAGACGAGATTGAAGAGGAAGAAACAAAAATCCTGGGTAGAAAACCTGAAGGGAAACCTATATACCGACCTTTAGTCGCTATAGGACAAAAGGAAAGGGGACCAAATAGATCTAGGACACCCTCTAGAAATCAGAGTAGAATGCCAGGTAACTCTTCTCAAGGAGGATTTTCAACAGTCACATGTTATAACTGTCAGAGGAGAGGACATTGCGCCAGTGACGGCCTTTTTCATAAGAGAAGAGAACATAGTGCACAAGAATGCAGAAATAGAATTGTTTCAGCTCCTGGGTATAGATCTCACTTATGAGGCAGAGGTAGAAACCATAGTCAGTCTCCACCAGATAGAGGAAATAGGGATTCAGCCCCAAATATAGGTATAAAGATACTAAACAAACTACAAACATAGCCAATGTCAGGTGACACAACGGGAAATTCTCTGCTTATTGGTACAATGGAACTTTCCTTATAACAGAAAGAATGTCTGGAGTGCCAATGCTAAGCCAAGCTACACAGGTTAGCAAAGTTAAAGTAGGGAATTATTATAATTATAGACGAGAATTTCCCGCACATGTTGGTTTAGAAAAAGCTATTGCTACATTCTTTGATACAGGCAGTCCTAAGAATATAATGTCAGAAAAGGTGTATCAGTTGTTTTTCTCTCACTTAAGTTTGAAACCAGTGGAAGACTGTAAAATCAGAGACGTCCAGGGTAATAATATCATTTGATTTGTTGCTTATACCTCATCATGGAGAAGATATAATTGAGGCATTAATTTCCACAGCAAAGGAGTGACAAGCTTGTCTCAGCCGTAATCTCGAGGCTAAGACCCGAGAAATGGTGGAAAGAAGGTTAAAATTGCAATTGGAGATAATGTATATCTGAAAATCAATGTGAGAAATGAATTAAATTAGAAGTTAGGTTCAAAGTTTTAGGGTTCTTTTAGAGTTAATGAAGAAAAGAGAGGAAACAGACGTGTAGTCCTAGAAGAAAAGACAGGTCGGTCAAAAGTGACACATATCTAGATTTTGCAAATGGATTATGAATTGGGATTGATCAGTCCTATGTAACATTCTTTATTTTCTTTTATTCTTTTATTATCTTCTTATCATGCGCAACTGCAGCAATTTGGCGTAAAAACCCAGGGTAATTGTTGTAATAATGGAATAATTTGGGTGAAATATACAGGAAAATTCCGTAGAGTCGAGAAGTGATTTCTGGTGGTGTTGAATTTTGGTGGCTATGATTTTGTTGGTGATGATGATTTTTGGTGATTATTTTGGTGGTCATTGCTGGTGGTACTGGTCTTTTGGTGATCTGTGGTTTTATGAGCCAATGGGGTGGTGACTGTATTTTTGTGGTATTATGGCTCTTAGGGTGGTACTGGTGCATTGTGGTTTTGCAATTTCATTAGTGTGGTGGTGTATTCTATGAGGCTTTATTCACCACTGGTAATATGGCGATATATTCTGGTATAATATGTGGTTGATAATTCGTGGATTGTGGTTTTTGGAGGTTTATATCCGAATGAGGTGATTTCTTGGGTGTTATATACATGTGGTGGTATCACAAATGGTTTACTTTGAGGTATATTTGGCGGTTTTTAAAAGGCTTAGGATTTAGCCTGTGGTAGTGTATTTTATACTGGTGGTTATATAATGGGGGTGGAAAATTTTTGGGTACCCGTGTGGTAAGAACGAGGACTTCTAGAGAACATTTTGAAGATTAATGTGGTTATGTGGTATTAGTGTGGATTTATTTAGGATTCCCTAGTGAGGATTAATGAGGATTTGGGGCAAATTTGAGGTTAATGGTGATTTGGGGATTTACGAAGCTAACTAGACAGGGCAATGTTGCTGATGGGGGATGTGTTGAATAAACAGGTTCTCTGGTGCTGACGCTGACAATGTTGTGGTGTCTCAGATGAGACCAATTGTTGATATTTTCTTTTGGAGTTGATGACTCAGTGGTTTATACTTCTTACGGAATTCTAGATGATGACATTCCATGGTGGGGAATTTTAAGCGGTCATTCGGGAAATTATACTAATATGTTGCTGTGGTAATTTATACAGGTGATAAAAGAATTGAATTATTAATTTTTTTATAAGGGGAAACCCATAATCGGGATTAAGTAGTTTTAATGGTATCTTTACATAGGGTTTCTGTGGTAGAGAGGGGGTAGAATTTATCTTGAGATATGTAAGAAAGGAATAAGAGTCAGCAATATATTTGATAGAGGCTAGTTGTATAAACATTACGGGGATTTTGTTGTATAATCACTATGGGTTTTTGCTGGTGCACTTGTCAGATAAGGGATTAATGGTGAGTGGTCATTTAGTGATAAAAGTTCTAGTAAGTTTTGTTAAAGGGGTCAGTGGATAAAGACCATACTTATTTTAGTGAGGAATTTCAGTCGTTAGTAATTGACCATGAGGTTGGGCATGTTATTTCAGGACAGATTCTTGTGTTAAAGCAGGAATTTATTTTTAGTAATATGTAGACTTGTAAGGGGTTCAGTTAACACCTTATTAATGACGAAACACAGACACGATGACTTTAGAGAATTCCCAGCTCACATCGAGTGTTGATAATGAAAGCAACTTAAGATTACTGCGCCAGATGTTTGGTCTTCATACAGGCGACGAGGTCACGGATCGCTACAAATACAGGGACGAGAAATTGTCAATGGCTCGTATAGAGTCGTTCAGGATCATTTCTGGGACAAACCGCCTTCTAAAAGCGGGTGCAGGAAGCACATGCATGGAAGTAGTGGAATATTTCAAGTCGGCAACGAGGAGGTGGTTACGATTCCTTCATTGGAAGGCGGCGAATCTACAGTTTATCAACAGAGTGTTAGGATACACCTACAGAAGTCACAAATCGTAATGCAGAGTCGTTTTGGAATGGTTTATGATGCTCAACTGACAGATGTACGATTCATCGACAAAGGTGTTCATGAAACACTTGCACGGGGGTCATGAGGCGGTTAAAGTTCCGCCTACACTGGAGACAATTACGGTTCCGCAACTAGAAGATGAGGGAGAAGACAAATTTTTCTACCCAGAACGCTACACAGTTCCAGTAATTGTCATTATAGTAGCGATAATAATGGTCACAATGTGCGTTGCAGGGGCCATCAAATTTGGATGTACCCAACGGGGAAGGAAGACCCCAGCAACAGAAGTGGCCCTATAGCATGTGGCAAGTTAAAAGACTTTATTGACTATTTCCAGTAGTCGAGTCTAGTATGTGACAGGGGTGCATATAGGGAGTGGCCGAGCTATGTAATGGGAATAAACACTAGACATATGAGGTTGATAGCGAATGACAGGCAGTTGGAGGCAAAAACTGGCCAACCTCGAGTGTTAGAGTTTGAGACATGTGCAAAACAGAGAATTCCTTAGACACACACATAGAATAAATTTTTTTTTTTTTTATAAACATACACGATCACACCACAGAGATACAGGCGTGCAATGACCTGAATAGCGGGAAGCTCACATGATTGTGACGTCAGAGGCCAAGAGATTCCACGTGAAATAGAAAACGCACATACATCGGAATGAAAAAAAAAGACATTAATTTGCGTACATTCGTACGTCTATCAGCGTGCGTGCATTCGTACGTCCATTAGTAGTTGTAAGTCCATATGTCTGTTAGAACAAAGGCATGGAATAAAATGCCTAGTGTGGTAATAAATGGGGGAATTATACGATAGACGTTGAGTGTCAAACCAGGCCATAGAAGGTGCTTGGAGATCCACAGAGATAAGGTACAGTGAAAGAAAACTTTGACAACGTTTAAGTATTCCATTGATTTTAGATGCTGTGAATGGGGAAGCATAGAAATGGGTTAAACGAAATTTATCCATTGCACTTGCTGATGCATTTCAGCGTTTGATAATTGTGTGTGTGTGTTTTTTTTTTTAGGACAGATTCGATTGTTGCTATCTAATAATGAATTCTCTAGACTTTTATTTGATGTTTATTGATAAAGACTCATAGTGTCTTCTGACAGTGGGGATAGTCCTGTCCGATATGGTTATGCAAGGCAGCATTAGTGCTTTAGTGATTTTTGAGATTTTTTTATTCATTTTATCCAATATGATTACACAGAAGAGTAATGGAGTTTTTAATTATCTTTTAGGGATTTCCTTAATTTATTTTATTTCATTTTAGGTATTTTGTTAAATAAAGGTTATATTTTCGTATAACAAGAGTTTGAAGTCGCCTAAGATTTAATGATTGACTTTCAGCTAGCTACAGGAAAGGCAGGTGTTGAGAATCAACAAAGGTAGGTCACACTGTCAGATAGGAGTTCTCTACTCTTAGTTAAATGGGGTAATTTTGACACCCATAACACACACACACACACACACACATATATATATATATATATATATATATATATATATATATATATATATATATATATATATATATATATATATATATATATATGAATAACTTGATCATGAAGTATATGAAACGTGATGCTATGTATTTAATAAAGGTTTTGCCACGGAGGAAAATGAAAGGCGAAAGAGCCAAGTTATTGGCTCTCTCGCCTTTCATTTTCCTCCGTGGCAAAACCTTTGTATATATATATATATATATATATATATATATATATATATATATATATATATATATATATATATATATATATATATATATATATATATAGATATATATATATATAATATATATTGGCGAGAGTTGCGCCCGATACTATTACACTCTTTCACGTTTAGCATGTTAATAAGAAATTGCTAGGCCACATTCATCCTCTTTGGTACAAATCATTATATCCGAGGTATTTCCGGTATATCTTGCACTTATGCCGACGTTACAGTAATCAACACCACGGAAATCGTAAACAAAATTGACTAAAAACTGTTTCATAGAAAACATTTGATTCAATTATGTTTTCCAGGTAATCCTTTTCACTGTTTCTACTCTATCCTTTTACAGGCATAGTTCTTACTGCGATGCACAAATGGCGAAATTTGTCCTAATGCAAATTGATAATGCGTACACAAACACAATTGCATTGATATATATTTTTGCAAAAACAATAACTATTATCAACTAACACAGTTTGTTTTTCTTTTCATTCCGATAGTGCTACAATTTAGAAGAATACCTGGGTATTGAATCAAAGCAATATTGATTATAGGTTACTATATTATTTTGTTTCCCCATATTATTGTAATAAATGCAAACCATGATTTGATACTTTAATTACAGAAATAACATTCGAAAAATGAAATAGACATTCCAGACAGCACAAATAACTCATCTTGGAATGGGAGTGACATGGTCTTCCTTGTTGCAATTCTTCGGAAGAAAATGTAATGAAAATTCCAGGTGAAGCGACAATGATGCCACTGAATGACACACGAAGGTAATAACACTCGTAACAAAGGAAAGAAACAAAAGCAAAGTCATACTATTTTCTCCTGTCATTTGTTTCCACAGTTAGAGAAAGGAAGCGGACAGGCACTGATTTTTACACATGCACACACACACACACACAAATAATAATGATAATAATAGCGAAGAAGTTTAGAAGCCAGGGCTTTTGTAGGAGTCGCCTGATGAAACTAATATGAAAGGTAATAACAAAATACCTGGCGACGAGCAAGAAGTGTAAAGAGATGAAAACCCTGAATGAATCAAGCGGTGACAAGAATGGAAGGGAGAGTAAAACACAAAAGATAACCCAAAGAAGCAAAAAAGTGAACAGTTCAATCAGAAAAAAATCAAAAGAATGCTAATTAAAAGGATGACTCTCTGAATACCAAGTCAAGGAGAGGGAATAAAGAAGCTAAGGAATAAAAACTACCAATCACTGAAGTCTTCACAATGCAACACAAAGAAGTCTCTCACACTGAAATAAACAGTTATTATATCCGGATTTGGCAACACACCATGAAAGATGCCTTATTTATAAGTCTCTAAGCCTCCATGCCTTTAAATAAACCCTAACATCATGTGAACATTGTATTTCTCAAGTTTTTAAGGAAACATGTGCTGCAAATACAATTAGGTCGGGAAAGCTGCTAAGCAATACCAGTACTCAGTTAAATTCCCAATACTCCACACAAAAGCGAGTTTCATATATTTCATGATATTACAATTGCCATACTAGTAGAACAAACCATCTGTTATTCTGTAAAAATTGACTAATTCCTAATGGGTTTCTGGGACTTTTCACAAAGTGTAATCTCCGTTATACTGAGATTTCTACGCATCGTGCTCAACTGAAATGGAACCTTCATTCGAGTCTGTTTATTGCTTGTCAATGGCGATATCGATAATGCAATGGGCAAATGAATGTCAAAATTTTTTTTGACAAGAAAGTCAGTTTCTCAACTAAATTCACGGCTATCTATCGATTCTCTATTTTTGTGCTTGATTTTTTGTTCATTGTTTTTTGTTTTAATCATTACCAGCAGGTATAGCGCAAAAACGTTTATGAATGCAATAAAGAATAAAAGGAAAAGGAAGAATCCAGGTTTAGCGTTGAAAATAAAGATCACCGTAAAATGTGTCTTCAGAGCGAAGAAGGAAAATATCGGATTTTGAAATTTATGCCAAATTTAGATGTTACAGATACTTAAAAAAATTTACACATCATAGTAATAATGACTGAAGGTGACAACAAAACTAATCTGCAATAATAATAATAATAATAATAATAATAATAATAATAATAATAATAATAATAATAATAATAATATTAATAATAATAATAATAATAATAATAATAATAATAATAATCGTCATCATCATACTCATGACCATTATTATCATTATTTTATAAACTTGTAATGACTTGGTTCCAAAAACTCAGACAAAAAACATCTGTAGTTATAAACATAAAAGAAAAATAGACCTAACACGATGATAAAAAAATACACAAGATTAAATAAATAATAAATGTTAATAAAAACTAAAAAATAACTATTACTAAAATTTTATCAAATATATAGGCTATATATAAAATAGTAATTGAAATTATAGCAATGTAATTGATAATACAAAATCTAATAATATAAATTATCAGGCCTAATCGATCTGTTCAAAAAGTCAAAACTGGTATTACAGCTTAAAAGGACCTTAAGGTAAGGATTAGGATAGCTTTGACTCTAACGAAGTAAGGGAGTAGCCTGGACCACGCAGAAAAATATAATGGACCATGGGTCGCTGGTACTCAAGTCAGGAAAGAAAATCACCGGAAAAAAACACACAATTTTGGATAGGAAGTCACAGGAAAAGAGTCGCATTGATTTATGGTATCAATTAAAGCAATTAAAGTAATGAAACAGAAAATACTTTGGATCTTTCCTAGATAGTGAACCCCAAGGATTTTGAGGGTCGTTATTTAATACTAATGGATTAAGAGTTCAGAAACAATGCTATTTATACAATTGTACGAATGTTCCAGAAGTGCGCTGCTACGTTACTCCTGTTGAGAGCTTTTTCTTAATCTATAACGCTGGTGAGAGGAAGATTTTATAAATCAGATCTGGATCCCAGACTCCCTTTAAGAGGTTCACCGTAATTCTTTGGGTGTAATAGTCAGTTCAAATCCAGTTGGTATAGTCAGCCCTAATTAAACAAAGAAACATGATGAGCCTCTCAAAAGGAGACTGGGATTCAGATCTGACTGATAAAATCTTCCACAAGCAAGTGGTTAAAAAGAATTAGAAACTGTCAACAGAAGTGATGTAGCTGCCAATTTCTTGAACATTCTTTCTGCTGTATAATAATACTGTTATCTGCCTCTGAATCCCTTTTGGTGTTAATATAAGCTTCCTTATATATATATATATATATATATATATATATAATATATATATATATATATATATATATATATATATATATATATATCTATAAGGAAGCTTATATTAATACACAGACACACACACACACACACACACACACAAATACACACACAACACACACACACATATATATTTATATATATATATATATATATATATGATATATATTATATATATATATATATATATGATATATATGTATATACATATATATATATATATATATTATATAATTATAATTATATATATCTCTCTCATCATCATCATCAACCGTTGCTAGTCCACTGCGGGACAAAGGGCTCAGACATGAACTTCCACTCCTTTCTGTGTATGGTCTTTCTATGCCATTCTATACACGCAAATTTTCTTAGCTCGTCAATCCATCATCTTCTTTTCCTTCCCCTGCTTCATTTGCAATCTCTAAGGACCCATTATGTTATTCTTATCGTTCATCTATTATCTAACATTCTCATTATATGTCCTGCCCACACCCATTTCTATTTCTTACTTATTGTTAGAATATCCTCTGCTTTAGTTTGCTCTCGTATCCATGTTGCTCTTTTTCTGTCTCTTAGTGTTATTCCCACTGGGGGGGAAGGCAAGCCAGCCCAACTCAGTGTCGGTCCCAAGCCCGGATAAATAGGGAGGGTTGGAGTCAGGAAGGCATCCATTTGTAAAATCTCCTGCCAGAACTTTTATGAAATGAGTCTTACAATGAATGAGAATAGGTCTAGGTTGTCACCCGAAAATGACCCACAGATACATCACTCTAACTCTGTGGACATGCAAGGGCTACCGCATCGTGAGCGAGTGCGGCTAAAGAAGCGAGCTCGAGAACTAAGAGTAGGAACAGTAAATGTTGGTACAATGACAGGAAGAGGGCGGGCAATAGCTGACCTTATGAAAACAAGACGTGTAGATATTCTCTGTGTACAGGAGACAAGATGGAAAGGTAACAAAGCGAGGGAACTTGGGGAGGGGTATAAGATGTTCTATAGCTGAGCAAATAAAGAAGGCAGGAATGGTGTTGGAATAATTCTGTCTAGTGAAATGAAGAAGGAAATTGTTGAAGTAAATAGAAGAATGATAGGATTATTTGGGTCAGGCTGATGGTTGAAAATTGCACTGTTAACATCTTTAGTGCATATGCACCCCAGATAGGATGCTCAGATGAAGAGAAAGATCACTTCTGGTTGGACTTAGAGGAGGAAATGGAAAAGGTACCAGCAGATGAAAGATGCCTAGTCAGGGGAGATCTAAATGGGCACGTAGGCCAGAATAACCATATGATCAGCCGTATATGTGGTGGGTATGGCTATGATGAAAGAAATGCAGAGGGCAAGAGAATAGTTGATTTTGCTGTGTCCAAGGATAAGGTACTGGCGAACACTTTTTCCACCAGCGGCAAGAACATCTAGTTACGTACAATAGCGGCGGAAGGTCCAGCCAGATAGATTACTTGATGTATAAGAGGAAAGATTTACGCAAGGTAAAAGATTGTAAGGTCTTACCAGGAGACCATGTGAGTGTGCAACATCGTTTGGTAGCGATGGACTTGGTTATGGAAATTGAACAAATAAGGAAGAAAAAATGCAGGGGCCAAAAAGGATTAAATGGTTTAAGCTGAAAGAGATTGACCTTTGTAGGCTGTTTAAAGAAAAAGTATTAAGGGAACTAACTCATGAAATTGACATGTTGATGAATGGTGGAACAGAACGATGGAAATAATACTGAGGGTTGCTAGAGAAATATTGGATGAGAGTAGTGGCAAGATGTTCGAAAAAAAGAAACGTGGTGGTTAAGTGAAGAAGTGAAGGATGCAACAAAGCAAAAGAGAGAAGCGAAGAAAAGGTGTGAGGGGGACCCAAATGGAAGAGGACTGGATGGCCTATAAGGAAGCCAATAAATTAGCAAAGAAAACGGTAGCAATTGCTAAGGATAGAGCATTTGATCAGCTTTACAAAGAGCTAGATACCAAGGAAAGGCAAGGAAAGATCTTTAAACTAGCACACATGAGAAATAAGAGTGCCAAGGATATAACACACATAAGACAGATTAAGGATAAGGATGGAAATGTACTAAGAAATGAGAGAGACATAATAAGGAGATGGGAAGAATATTTTGAAGGCTTATTGAATGAAGAAAATGAAAGATTTCCAAGAGGAGATGGACACACAAATTGTGGACCAGTCACAGAAATAACAAAAGCTGAGGTTAGAGTGGCACTGGGAAAGATGAAATATAGTAAAGCGGTGGGACCAGATGGCATACCTGCAGAAGCCTGGAAGGCTCTTGATGAGGAAGGAATTGACATATCGTGGCAGTTAATTAAAAAGATTATGGAAAGTGAGACGATACCCGAAAAATGGAAAGAAAGTATATTAATCCCAATATTCAAAGAGAAAGGGGACATACAGTGTTGTGAAAATTACCGAGGAATAGAGCTCATGTCACATACACTGAAGGTATTTGAAAGAATTATGGATGAAAGATTACAGCAGCAAGTTTTCATTGGTAGACAGCAACTAGGATTCATGAAGGGGCTCAGTACTGTGGATGGTATTTTCGCTCTGAGACAAATTATGGAAAGGTACAGAAAGAAGCAAAAAGTCTTGCATATGGCCTTTATAGATCTTGAGAAGGCATATGACAGAGTGCCACGTCAGGAAATATGGAGATGTCTCAGGGAGAGAGGAATGATGGAGAAGTATGTCAGAGTGTTCAGGGAGATGTATAGAAATGTAAAGACCAGCGTCAGATCTACAGTTGGAAGAATAGAAAATTTCCAAGTTGGAGTCGGGCTACATCAGGGATCTGCTCTAAGCCCACTTCTGTTTAACATCGTCTTGGATGTGTTAACAGAGGATGTCAGGGAGGAGCCACCATGGTGTCTGCTCTATGCAGATGACAGTCTTGGTAGTTGAGAACAGGGAAGAACTGGAGGGGAAACTTGAAATTAGAGATGTGCCTTAGAGAGTAGAGGTTTAAGAATAAGCAGGAAAAAGACAGAATATTTGACAACCGAACTGGATGGTGACCAGCAAATAACAATCAAATTAGGCGGAGGAAACATCAAAAGGGTTCATAAATTCAAGAACCTTGGCTCAGGGATTGACAATGAGGGGAAAATGGAAGAGGAAACTAACAACCGGATTCAGTGTGGTTGGAACAACTGGAGGAAGGTGTCTGGTGTCATATGTGATAGGAAAGTCCCTATAAGATTAAAGGGCAGAGTGCGCAAGGCAGTGGTCAGACCAGCAATGACATATGGATTGGAAACAGCACCTCTAAAGAAAACAGAGGGCAGAAAGTTGAACATAACCGAGATGAGGATGCTTAGGTGGATGAGTGGAGTAACCAAAAAGGACAGGGTTAGAAATGAACATATTAGGGGTACAGTAAAGGTCACTGATGCATCAAAGAAAGTGCAAGAGGCAAGGTTAAGATGGTATGGCCACCTGAGGAGAAGAGAAGAGCAACACATGGCAAGAGAAGTGATGGACGTGGAGGTGGATGGAACACGAAGGAGAGGAAGACCTAAGACCAGGTGGAGAGATTACATTAGAGATGATATGAGGGAGAAGGGAGTATGGGAGGAAATGACACAGGACAGAGGTAGATGGAAGAGACTCATTAGAAGCGGCGACCCCGAATAGGGATAAAGCTAGGAAGAAGAAGAAGAGTGTTATTCCCATCATTATTTTTTCCATAGCTCTTTGAGTTGTAACTAGCTTATGTTCTAAGGCGTTAGTAAGGCTCCAAGTTACTGATGCATACGTTAATACTGGTAGGAACATCTGATTCAATACTTTTCTTTTTAGAGAAAGTTGCATTTTACTTTTCATAATCTTATTTTGTTTAGCGATAGCTCTCCATCCTATGCTTATCATTCTTTTCATTTCGGTCTCATGTCCTGGGGAAACACTTACTATCTGTCCTAAATACATATATTCATCAACACTCTCAAGAGGTTTGTCTATAACTTTTATTTGTTGTCTCTTTACATTTTAAGTCCTACATCTCTGTTAACTATTCAAATCTTCTATCATCTATTGTAATTCCTCCCCTGATTCACTGAGTAGAACTAAGTTATCTGCAAATCTTAAGTTGTTAAGGTATTCCCCACTTATGTTATTTCCTACATTTTCCCAATCTAAATTCTGAAGCACTTCTTCTCGGCACGCTGTGAATAATTTAGGAGATATGGGGTCTCCTTGTCTAACTCCTTTCTCAATTGGAAATATCTCACTGTCTTAATATAGCTTCAGGATTGCTGTACTACCCATATAGATATCTTCAAGTATTCTAACATCAGACTCATCTGCTGAAGTTTTGACGGAATAAAAAACTTTCTCATAGTATACAAATGTCATACATAGTGGTTTGTCATACCATGTTGATTTTCCTTTTAGCTGGTTAAATACATGGATATGGTCAGTTGTTGAATACCTGCTTCTAAAACCTGCCTGCTCTCTTGGTTAATTAAAGTCTAGCTAGGTTTCTTTTCGGCTTAATATGATCTTTGTAAATATATTATATATTACTGAGAGTAAACTTATTGGACGGTAATTTTTTCAGGTCTTTTGTGTCTCGATATTTGTGAATTAATATAATGATAAAGTTTTTCCAAGCTGTAGGTATAGAACATTCTTGCAGACATTTTATGCAAAGTTCAGCGAGTTTCACTATCATGAAATCTCCTCCATCTATTATTAAATCAATTGTTAGGCCATCTTCTCCTGCTGCTTTGTTTCTTTTCATGCCTTTTAATGCTTTCTTTAGTTCTCCTACTGTTACTTCTGGTACTGGCTCAGGTGTTTTGTTATATTTATCAACAAAGTTATTTCCTATATCACATTGAACGTTGAAGATTTTGGAAAGAATAATAGATAGCAGGCTGAGAAAGGAAGTGAGAATAGGGTAGGAACAGTTAGGATTTATGAAGGGAAGCGGCACAACGGATGGAATATTTTGCATAAGGCAGCTAATGGAGAAATTCAGAGAAAAACAACGAGACCTGCATCTGGTATTCATAGATGTTGAAAAGGCCTATGACAGAGTGCCAAGGCAAGAAATATGGAGATGTTTGAGGGAGAAGATGGTGCCGGAAAAGTATGTCAGAATTATTCAGGAGATGTACAGGGATGTGTATACTAGAGTAAGGAGCAGTGTTGGAGAGACGGATGGATTTAAGGTAGGAGTTGGATTACACCAGGGGTCAGCACTTAGCCCATTCATCTTCAACATCGTGATGGATGCAATGACCAGGGATGTTAGAGAAGCAGTGCCATGGTGCATATTATATGCGGATGACATTGTGTTGTGTTCAGAGGGGAAGGAGGAGTTAGAGGGGAGGTTGGAGAGGTGGAAAGCAGCACTTGAGGAGAGAGGAATGAGAATAAGCAGATAAAAAACCGAATATATGTGTTCCAGTATTACTGAGGACGGTGGAAGTAGCATAAGATTGGGTGGGGAAGAAATAAAGAAAGTACAGAAGTTCAAGTACTTAAGGTCTGTATTAGAGGATAGTGGAAGCATGGACCAAGAGGTGAGACACCGAATTCAGGCAGGATGGAATAACTAGAGGTCTGCATCAGGGGTCCTCTGTGACAAGAAGGTCCCTCTGAAATTGAAAGGAAAGTTTCATTGGACGGTGGTCAGACCAGCAATGTTATATGGAACAGAAACAGCAAGTATGAGGAAAACAGAGAAGAAGATGGATGTAGCAGAAATGAGAATGTTGAGATGGATGTCGGGAGTAACAAGGGAAGATAGGATTAGGAATGAGAATATAAGAGGGTCGACAAAGGTACTTGAAATATCGAAGAAAATACAGGAAGGAAGGCTTCGATGGTATGGACACCTGTTACGAAGGGAGGAACGTCATGTTGGAAGACATACGATGGGAATGGAAGTGCGGGGTAGAAGGAAGAAGGGAAGACCAAGAAAAGAAAAAGATGGCGTGACTGTGTAGGGGAAGATATGGCATTGAAAGGTATAAATGAGAACGAGGCACAGGACAGAAAACGATAGAGACGAATCATTCGCAATGGCGACCCCATATAAAAATGGATTTAAGCTAGGAAGAAGATTTCCTATATCACATTGTACAGCATTGGATAGAAATCCTCAGCCATTTTTACCATTCTATCTCTTTTGTTGATAATATTTACATTTTTATCCTTTAAACCAAATATCTGCTAGCGCCCTGTTCCAAGTCTTCTTTTCATCAACTTGATGCTTCTTCCCTTCCTTAGTGTTTCCTCAATTCTGGTCTGATAGTGTTGTTTACGAATGTCTTGGGTTTTTAGTCTGTTTTGGATGGTTTTGCTAGTTCTATTTCATCACTCTTGGATTTTACACTCATTTCCAATCGTTTCTTTATTAAGTTTTTTTTATGTTTTCTGATAGTTTTCCTTGATCTTCTTCAGGAACCTTTCCATATATCTCTTGTGCTAATCCCAATATATTTTTTTTAAGTTATAGTTTACATTATTAGATGATGAGGATTTATTCCTAAATAAATTAATACTTAAGACAAATGAAATAGAAAAGCAAACAGGAACTTGAAAATATAAGTGCTGAATAACACGACGAGCATCAAATGAAAAAAAAATTAGCAATTTTATCGACCAATCAACTTTAAGAAAAAAAGGAAAAAATAAGAAAAGCAGGCGTCTTTCAGTCATTCAAGCTCCCTTGGATTAAAAGCAGGCTGTTTCAGTTCTTTGAGCCATTAATAGAATAAAAATGAATTGAAGATACAACAACATCATAATGCTGTTCTTACAGTTTTCAGCTTTTTATGTCATAAGGGATGAGCAAAATCATCATTATCCTAAGTAAAAGGTAGATTACTTGCAACAACATACTCTTATTGGTAGAAGCTTTCCCTGTAGTCTTAACAACATAATTTTATAGACATCAATGCGTTTACTTTAAGAAGATACGGCAGATCATTACTGAATAATTCAAGATATTTTCTTATGAAATTTCAATTATCAAAAATATACATATCAAATAACATTAGGAATATGTCGTTAAAAAACGGTAGACATCAGAGTTTCATTAAAATTCTAAATCGATAACACATGTCCCTTAATTAATGGATTTCTCAATAAAATATATAAAAAAAGTTCTCACTTATACGGTAAGAAAAAACACCATGACCCTATGGACAACATTATTTTTATTATTATTATTATTATTATTATTATTATTATTATTATTATTATTATTATTATTATTATTATTATTATTATTATTATTATTCACTACATTTACTAACAAATTGTAAATATCGCTATAATTTTTACTGCTAGGCTATTACCAAATGAAAAATTTTGAGAATTCTATAACTATTTAATTGAAAATTCTGAAACTCCAAAACACCATTAAACAGGTAATAAAACTCCGGTCACTCAAAATATTGTCAATTTGTAATTACATCGATAGAAAACAAAAGTCTATTACGAAGCAATTCAATTAACAAATTCTCCCGCTGAATGGAAAAGTTGCCAAATTCAGTTTTATGAATGACAGTGTAAATGTCATAATATATTTGGCTGTTCGGTACCCAATGACTGGTCTACATTCTGCAAACTAATATCACAAAAATCAAGGATTCTCAGTACCGAGAATAAGCATATGCTGAGCAAATTAAAGCGATGAAAGATAAAATTACCTTGAAGCATTCACTGTTTTCAAAGATCCCTTCTAATTATACCCCTGCCTTACAACTAAGATTTTCTCACAATGGTGAGAAAACAAATTTCGTATAATCTTTTAAAGGAAAGCTCGTATCACACACAAAATGAAATGCACTAAGCTATCTGACGGATTATCATTATAATTATTTACTGATTCGTATGATTATTATTATCATTAATATGTACCTGTAATTCTCATACACATTTAGCATGCATGTTGTGTTAGGAATACGTAAATGCAAGTATTCATGTTTATCGGAGCATAAGGAATATTATGTAGCAATTATATTTTATGATGCGCGCTATTCATATTGTCTTTGTCTGGTATTACTGCAATTAGTCTACGCCCATAGCCCGCCACTGTTCACAGCTCCTCCAGTGTATTACTTTTAAATTGATAATTTTCACATATTATATGGCTTAAGGACTTACACAAGTGTTTCAGTGAAGACCTTTAATAACTATCTATTGAACGATAACAAAGATGGCGCAGTGAGTAGGATTGCCGAAAGGGAATTTAAATCATTTATTAATTTCTCCAACCAACATGGTCAAAGCGAGTGTTTGTGTTCACTGTAACCAAGTTACCCAGCAGCAGTGAACTCGAACTTCGTTTGGATGTACCAAATCCACGTTTGGATGTGGTTTACAGTGACTCAATATATTATTGAGGCTTTATCACAGTGACTCAGTATATTGTTGGGGCTTTATTACAGCGACTCAATATATCGTGGTGGCTACCAAAATGAAGACTAATGTGCATTGGCCATCTGCAGGGGGCAGAACAGAGTCACATCCATACTCACCAGCATTTGAGGGGAGACTACTTGCTCTCACTGTGTGTGCAACAGCACAAGAAGCCACAGCAGTCACAGTATGGCCAGCTCTGATCTCGCACTGTTGCCTAGAGCTATTGTAGTCGGTGATTGGCTATCGTTTGTGACGTCATTGTGACGTTACTACTGAGGGTGCTGAGCAATATTTTCTCTTATTTCGTTTGAATTTTCTATTTATGCCGCCAAAACACGATAAAGGGAAGAGACCGAAGACTTCGAAAGTTTCTTCCCCATCTCCCTGAACCACTGCAGACATGATGTCATCTCCAACACATTCAAGATCTACTTCTCCCTCATCAACCCCTTCGGCCATGGATTTTATCAGCAAGATGTTTAAATACATGGATAGAAAAGATGAAGAAAGAAGAAAAGAATACAATGTTAGGCATCAGGAAGAATTTAAAGCGTTAATTGAAACTATAACTGGCCCCAAGCACCCCCCTACCTCAAGCAAGTGGTGGCATAGGGCCCCCTACCCCAGTGCCTACATCTTCAAGCGTTCTCCAATGCCTAATTTACCTGTGCAAGCACCTAAGGTTACAGTAAATCTGCCTCCACCATTAACTTATGATGTCACCTACAGACAATACACAGAATGGAAGCAGAGTTGGAAGGATTATGCTGTTAAGGTGGATTTGAATAATTTACCTCAGCCTAAGCAATTAATACAGCTAAGGGCATGTCTAAGTGTTGAGATGAGACGCTTGTTAGAACATAATTTAGGTATTCCGCCAGTCTCATCTATGCTTTTGGATGGTGTTTTGACTCATATTGAACTTATATAAAGGGTCAGCAGCATGAGGCACTTCGCCGTTTAGCTTTTATACAATGCAAGCAAGCTGGAGGTGAGTCATTAACAGATTTTTCCGTTCGTTTACAACAGCTCTCAGAGGAGGTTGATTTGTGTAAAGGCGTTAACTGCGTGAAAGCACAAATGAAACATGCCATTTTGGTTGGCATAAGAAATGAAGAACTCACCAAGAAGCTCATCAGCATGCCAACTAAAGCAACACTTGAGAAAGTAAAGCTAACTTGCAAGGATTTTGAAGCTGCAAAGAAGACAATGACTGAACTAAAGGCTCCACAGACTTCGGTACGTGCCGTGTCAAACTACAAGAAGCAAAAGAAGGTTGCTGCTAAGCTGGCACAACCTAAGAAAAACCCTTCTTTAAGTAGCAGATTCAAGAATTGTGGTCAAAAGCACCATAGTGACACATGTAAAGTAGCATCTCATAAGTCCAGGAACTGTGCTAAAACAGGCTATTTCCCATACACTACTGTATGTCCCGAATTTGCTATAAATTTAGCCACTATGGTGTTTGCTGTGCACATAAAAAGTCAAAGGGGACTAGGGAGTCGAAGGATTCAAAGGATAATAGATTGAACACCATCAAGACATCTTCCCCAGCTATAGGTTCTATCGTTCTATTCCCTCAAGGTTGTCCCTCACCACCTATCAATTTACATGTCACATACAGCAGTAAATCAGGGAAGATCAACGTTATCCCTGATACTGGTGCAGATACCACTGTTTTTGGAGTGCAGCATCTACAAGCACTGGGTATCAGTATCCAGGAATTGCGGTAGCCCCCTGAATTGCAGTTCTCCAACGTCGATAGATCACCCATGAAAGGTAAAGTTTTGGGATCAACGGAGGCCGTGATGATATATGGCAATATCTCATACAATGGGTATATTGACGTCCTTAGTTCTCTCCCAACACCCCTACTGAAATATTGATGCCCTCCAACACCTAAGGTTCATTTCCTTGGACTTCCTGCGTCAAAGGCAAGAGAGGAAACTGAGCAGGACTTCAGCAGGAACCAGTCAGGTGCCAGCAAGCCAAGTTAACACATCTGAACATATATCTGTTTCTCCTTCCTTACGGCACGTTGTCACCTGATGAAGCCAGGTAATATTTTCTCAAGGAATATAGTGATATGCTAATAACAAAGGAGCCGTTTCATCAAGGAGCACAACTTAAGCCAATGATTGGGCCACCCATGCGTATTCACCTTAAAGAGGATGTCAAGCCCTTTGCAATCTACACTCCAAGTACAGTACCACTAGCCTTTCAAGATGACGTCGAGACTGAGTTGGAGGCAATGGTAGCACAAGGTATCATTGAATCTGTTGGGGATCAGCGGTCCCCATGGTGTCACCCCTTAGTGGTTGTGCCCAAACCTACAGGTGGTGTTCGTGTCATTACGGATTTAAGAAAGTTAAGTTTACAGATGCAAAGGCCGGCCCATCCTTCACCATCACCGTTTAGTACAATTAGGAGTATCGATCCTACTTCCAGGTATTTCTCCACCATAGACGCATTGTGTGGGTACTGGTAGATCCCACTAGCAGAGGAGGACCAAGCCCTTACAACATTCATCACGCCCTACGGTCAGTATCGTTATCGTCGATCTCCTATGGGATTCAGTGACTCAGGAGATGCCTACTGCAGGAGTGGTGATGTTGCTCTTCAAGGCATCCAAAATTGTGTTATGGTGGCGGATGATATTCTTGTATATGATAGGGATTATTATTCTCACTTATGCAGGGTTAACAAAGTTCTGTTACCTTGTCTGACTCATGGTATTACTTTAAATGCAGAAATGTTTATTATTACTAGCCCTACCATATCATTTTGTGGATACACATTACCTTAAGATAATGTGCAGCCGATAAGTAGAAGGTTCGAGCTATATCAGAGTTCCCGAATCTGACAGATTTAAGGTCCTTCATTGGCCTTACTAATCAGTTGACAGAATTTTCACACAATCTTGCAGCTGCAACAGATCCTCTTCGACCACTAATGGGCCGCAAGAGATCCTTTACGTGGATGGCATATCATGGTGCTGCCTTTGCCAGTGTTAAAAAGGCTCTCTCTCAGCAACCTGTGCTAGCTCATTTTGACCTGATGTGCCCCAGCATACTGCAAATTGTTCTTGTTTATGTTTAGGATATGCCCTTCTACAAGACCATGGGGAAGGCCATTTCTGTTTGGTCCAGTGTGGTTCACGATTTTTGGCTGATGCAGAAACTAGATGGGCCACCATTGAGTTGGAATGTTTAGCTTCAGTTTGGGCTATGGCTAAATGTCCTCATTACTGACCTGGATTACCCCATTTCACATTGGTGACTGACCATAGACCTTTGGTACCCATTTTGAATATATATACATTGGATGCAGTAGAAAACACACATCTCCAGCATTTGAAAGAGAAAGTTTCACCATATATCTTCACTGCAATGTGGGGTAAGGGCAAGGAACATTGCATCCCCGATGCCCTCTCTCTACCCCTCTGAGCCACCCTACGTCTGAGGATGATATGTAAGCGTTACATAATAAAAAAAATATGGACTGTTATTCCATATGTAAAAACTAAAACTATGATTAATTAAAACCAGTGACCCAAGAGGTCAACCAGTTTGCTTGCAGGAGTATGATCGGACCAGATAAGTTAATGTAGGCTAAGCTAACGTGTTGTATCAGTCAGTGTCTGGTTTGCCGTCATCTGTGGTCATCAAATCTATTGTTTTGTAAACTGTTGTCGCAGCTTCCTGCTTGAGACAACCACAGTGACCTATAACACATACGGCCTACGTGACTTGTAATCTATGTCATCTGTGTGTATGTTCGTATGTTCGAGCTACTGTCTGCTCACTCTATGATTTGTAAACCAGATTGTATGTCAGAATTCATTGGAAGATCTGTCCAATTTTATCTGATCTGCATCATGTAGACTTCGAGAATACAGATATTTTTGTACTCTGTGTTTCACAATAGAACCTCGCATCAGAAAGAAGATACTGAATAAACTTAGAAATTATCATCATGAGTTTGAAACATCTCCGCCTTATACACAAAGAAGATACTGACTTAGAAATTATCATCGAAATCCAAGACACTCCAATGAGGATGAAGAGTCATAACAAACCGACCTTAGTGTAAATTATCGCAGGTCTAAATAACCTCACAGGGCGCCTTATTATACAAAGGCATCAGCCCTACAGATATGTTCAATAGTGAAACCCATCTTTCCCTCAGGAGTGCAGTAGCGAAGACCATCAATGCAATTCCAGAGGTGAAGACGTCGACTACACAAGATCTTATCTTGGAAGAAATTTGCACTGCAGCACGTGAGGACCCCTCATACACAAGACTCCTCCAGAATGTTGCCAATGGATTCCCCAATCACTACTATGATCTCCACAATGACATACAACCTATTAGAAAATAAGAGGGTATTTATACACTGATGATGATCTTGTCCTGTACGGGGCCCGGATAGTGGTTCCTTCAGCTATGCGACACAATGTTTTAACATGCCTTCACGACAGCCATCGTGGTTTGGAGGCAACTAAGCGTCTGGTTAAACAGACTGTATACAAATACAAGACGGGCTATCTTGATGGCCAGTAGTGGTAAAATTTGGTACTAGTACTACAGCAGAAGCAAAGACACGACACTTCAGCCACATCTTCCGAGACGTAGGTGTTTCAATAAGGTGGATGAAAGATGGTGGACTTCAGTTCACTAGCTCTGAATTCAAGAATTTTCTAGGCAGATGGGGTGTTCACATGTGATGTCCACACCCACTATCTCCAAGCCACGGCCATGCTGAGGTAGCTGTAAAGAGGTCAAGCATTTTATTCTAAAAGCACCACCGTCTGGGAATATCGACACAGAAGACTTCGACAAAGGATTGTTGGTGATATGGAATACTCCTAACTATGCTGGCTATTCTCCAGCACAGATATTATATGGCAAAGCCCTCCGATCATGTGTCCCAGCCCATGTATCATCATTCAAGCAGGAATGGCAAGAGAAATCAGATGATTCCGGATTCAAGATCCTATCTCTAAGTGATGGGATAAGACAGGTGTTATTATGGGTATAGGCAAATCGCGAGTTACCCTCAGAAAGAATATTATGGCGTAACCGCCGTT
The DNA here is from genome assembly GCF_015104395.2 of Macrobrachium nipponense. NCBI lineage: Eukaryota > Metazoa > Arthropoda > Malacostraca > Decapoda > Palaemonidae > Macrobrachium > Macrobrachium nipponense. The sequence continues at coordinate 4,422,419 of NC_087221.1, read as the reverse complement.
TTTTACGCCCTGTACATCTCCCTACTTCACAATTGTATTAAGAGATGCAACAATCTCCAAAGAAGAAAGATGTAGCCCCTGCTGCAAGTCAACAACCGCAAAGTGACACTCAACTAGAGTGTCGACGTTCACCTACACTCCATACCCGTTCATAAAGCTCTTTGAATGCAAAGGGGAGGGGGAGGTGATGGATTATCATTATAATTATTTACTGATTCGTATTTTTATTATCATTAATATGTACCTGTATTTCTAATACACATTTAGCATGCATGTTGTGTTAGGAATACGTAAATGCTAGTATTCATGTTTATTGGAGCATAATGAATATTATGTAGCATTTATATCATTTTATGTGGCACACCATTCAAACTGTCTTTATCGGGTATTACTGCAATTAGTCTACGCCCATAGCCTGCCACTGTTCACAGCTCCTCCAGTGTATTACTTTTATATTGATCACTTTCATATATTATATGGCTTAAGGTCTTACGCAAGTGTTTCAGTGAAGCCATTCAATAACTATCTATTGAATGATAACAAAGACTATCGGAACAACATCTCATCTGGAAACTGAGGAGAGAGAGGAAACGTAATCGCAGGCTCCCCAATAATGTGGAAATCGACCCAGGAAATGCTACACACACAGGAGGTCCAAGGATCGTCGGGTAGTGGGTTGGGCTTTCCATCTACCAGAAATTTACGTTGCCTGGTGAGACAAATTATTATGAAGGAAAGAGTTTTCATCAGTCTTCTTGGCACCTTGTTATATCCCAATGGGAATTTTATTAAAGGAGCATCTGGTGACAATATGTTATTAATTTAAGCTCAGCCCCACCTGTTTTTCCTTATTTAAAATTTAAAATCACCCTTTAAGCAACCTACCTTTTTTTCAATATTATGCACCCAAAATGAAAGATGTACACACACACGCACACACACATATGCACACACACACACACACACACACACACACACACACACATATATATATATATATATATATATATATATATATATATATATATATATATATATATATATATATATATATATATATATATATATATATATATATCTAATAAAAGGAGCCCATAAAAACACTAAAATGTAGAGAGAAAAGTACTATATTTCAGAGACTGCTGTCTCTCTCTTCAGGTATATGAATGAGAAAAGTTTACAGAAAAGGTGGTATTTATACCAAGAGATTCGTCCACAAGTAAGCCAATTTAGGTCACCCCCGCTGATAATCTTCCTTTAATCTTCTTAAGTGTTGGTTGAATGAACAATGCGTCGACGATATCTGATATCCAATTCCCTTTTGAGATGTTCATTACCTGCTTCTCTTTTATTAAGGCCGATTCCATCATTTGACTCTTGTACCGGCAGTTGCTGCTATAAATTACACGTGACATATTCCAGTTTATTCTATGGTTATGTTCATTTATATGGTTAAAAATAGCCGAGTTCTGTTGTCCATACCTAACTGACCGTTTGTGTTGTATTAATCTCTGGGAAGGGATTTACCTGTAAATCCGATGTAAGATTAGTCACAGTCCTGGCATGGGATCTCATATACCCCAGAGTCTTTGGGAGATGTCTTTTGTTGGACGTTAATCAGGGATTTGGCTAAGGTATTTGGGTAGGTAAATGCAAAAGGGTTGGATTTCCCAAGGGTGTGAGTTACTCTCTTAATCGTCTCCAGGTGGGGAATTTTTATTTTATTGTTGGGTGTGTCTCTGGTCTTGTCTTTAGGGGGTCGGTAGAAAATTACGTTTGCTTTTTGAATTGCTTTCTCAATTATATGGTCCGGATACTTTAAAGATGAAAGTTGCTTGCGAATTAGTTCAAATTCTTTTTCAAGGAAATCTGGGGAACAAATTCGTAAGGCTCTTAAGAATAGGTTGCTAGCTACACCTATCTTGATAGTATTGTCATGATAGCTAAAGTAGTGAATATATGAAAGTGAGAACGTTGGTTTTCTGTATATGGTAAATTTGTATTCTGTCGTGTCTCTGATTATTAAAACATCAAGAAAAGGAATTTTGTTGTCTGTTTCATGCGCCGGAACTTTCAATTACAAAATTTCTAAATGGTTAGCTGGCCTCCTTTCTCCTTTTTTAGGCATTTTTTCTCCCAGTCACATCAAACATTCGGAAGACTTTTGTCACAAAAAAGTCAGAGAAGCACATATACCACTTCACAACATAAAACTTTTAAGCCTTGACGTAGACTCCCTATTCACAAAAGTACCAGTACAGGACGTTCTTCAGTTTTTAAGGGAAAAATTATCCCCCTATTCAGATCATTTCCCTTTGGCACTTGACAAAATAATAAAGTTAGTTGAATTATGTGCATCTAATAACGTATTTTCATTCGGGGAATCATTCTACAAGCAAAAATTCGGGTGTAGTATGGGTAGTCCTTTAAGTCCTGTTTTAGCCAATCTGTACATGGAATACTTTGAAACTACAGTAATAAATGCAATAAAACCCAAAAACATGCTGTGGATGAGATACGTGGATGACATACTAACATTTTGGGATAATAAGTGGGGTAATTTTAATGAATTCCTCTCAAAATTAAACGCATTAGTGCCCAGCATCAAATTTAAAGTTGATGTTTTAATAATCAGAGACACGACAGAATACAAATTTACCATATACAGAAAACCAACGTTCTCACTTTCATATATTCACTACTTTAGCTATCATGGCAATACTATCAAGATAGGTGTAGCTAGCAACCTATTCTTAAGAGCCTTACGAATTTGTTCCCCAGATTTCCTTGAAAAAGAATTTGAACTAATTCGCAAGCAACTTTCATCTTTAAAGTATCCTGACCATATAATTGAGAAAGCAATTCAAAAA
>NC_087221.1:4402049-4417049 GCF_015104395.2 Macrobrachium nipponense | reverse complement strand
TCAGATTGAAGATATGTTATGGAGGAGAGATTCTGAATATTATAAGCGCATATGCACCACAAGTTGGTTGCACAGAAGAAGAGAAGGGAAATTTCTGGAGAGACATGGATGGAATAATGCAAGAACTGGAAGAGCATGAGAGGGTGATAGTTGGGGCAGATTTGAATGGCCATGTCGGAAGTGAAAATGAGGCGATTGGGCGGGTGCATGGGGGCCATGGAATTGGGGAGAGAAACCCAGAAGGAGAGTAGTGTAGTGGACTTTGCTGTGTCATTCGACATGGCAATAGTAAACACATTTTTTGAGAAGAAAAGGGAACACCTAATAACATATAGGAGTGGGGAAGATCTCCCAGATAGACTATTTTCTTGTATAAAAGGATAAATCTGGTGGAGGTCAAGAACTGCAAAGTTATTCCAGGCGACCATGTAGCCCCCCAACACAGGCTGCTATGTATGGACTTGAAGTTGAAAAGGGAAAGAAAAACCAAAGCTAAAGGGATAAGGAAAATTAAATGGTACGAATTACAGAAGGAAGGGGATAAGAAGAGAGAGTTTAAGAGGAGGGTTTTGGAGGATATTGATATAGGGATTGAAGATGTTCAAGAATGGTGGGCACGAAATGCAGCAGTAATAAGAAGGCATGGAAAGGAGCTGCTAGGAGAGACATCTGGTATCATATGGGAAGAAAAGGATAGTTGGTGGTGGGATGAAGACATGAGAAAGTAGTAAAAGATAAGAAGGAGGCAAAGAAAAAAAAAAAAAAAAAAAAAGATGGGAAGAGTCACAGTCAGTGGAAGACAGAATAGGTACAGAGAGAAAAACAAGGTGTGAAAAAGGTGGTAGCCCAAGCTAAAGCAAAGTCGTATGATGATGTGTATAATGAGCTGGGGACAAAGGAAGGATTAAAGAAGATGATGAAGCTATCAAAGGCTAGAAATAAGAGCACCAAAGATATAACACACATCAAACAAATAAAGAATCAAGAGGGTGTAGTGCTTAGAAAGAGGAAGACAATGTGAAGAGATGGAAAGAATATTTCGAACAGTTGTTAAATGAAGAAAATAATAGACTAATAAGAGAGGATGGGCAAGTGAACATTGGCATGGTAATGAGGTTTTCTAGGCAAGAGGTACTAAATGCACTGAAGAAGATGAAGAATGGGAAGGCAACCGGACCAGACATGATCCCGGTGGAGGCATGGAAAGCATTAGGAGATGAAGGAGTGGATATACTGTACGATCTTATGATAAAGATCCTTGAACAGGAAAAGATACCAATGAGTGGCGTGGGAGTATATTGATCCCAATTTTAAAGGGGAAAAAGGCGATGTCCAAGAGTGTGGTAATTATAGGGCATTAAATTGATGTCCCACACTTTGAAGATACTGGAAAGGATGATAGATGCTAGACTGAGAGAAGAAGTACAAATAGGTAAAGAGCAGATGGGATTTATGAAGGGAAGGGGAACAACAGATGGTATATTTTGTCTGAGGCAAATAATGGAGAAATTCGGGGAAAGACAAAGGGACCTACATATGGTATTCATTGACCTTGAAAAGGCTTATGACAGAGTCCCGAGACAAGAGGTGGAGGAGCCTGAGGGAGAAGATGGTGCCAGAGAAGTATGTGCGATTGATACAAGAGATGTACCGGAATGTATTTACCAGAGTGAGGAGCAGTGTTGGGGAGACAGAAGGTTTTGAGGTGAGAGTAGGATTACACCAGGGGTCGGCTCTGAGCCCATTTATCTTTAAAATAGTGATGGATGTTATAATAGAGGAAGTAAGGGAGACAGTACCATGGAACATATTGTATGCGGATGATATTGTTCTGGTGTGCAGAGAGCAGAAGATCTGGAAGTGAAATTGGAAAGATGGAGACAAGTACTGGAGGACAGAGGAATGAGAATAAGTAGATCCAAGACAGAATATATGTGTACCACCACTGAGGGGGATGATAGAGAAAGTATTCAGCTTGGTGGAGAGCAAATAAGGAGAGATTGATAAGTTTAAGTATTTGGGATCTTTGTTAACGCTGGAGGAAGTATGGAAGAAGAAAGTAAAACATCGGTACAGGCAGGCTGGAACACTGGGAGAGCGGCCTCGGGAGTTCTTTGTGACAAAAGAGTGCCGCTTAGGTTAAAAGGAAAATTTCACAAGACGGTGGTAAGAACAGCAATGCTGTATGGTACGGAAACAGCAAGCATGAGAAAAGCAGAGCAGAAGAAGATGGATGTGGCAGAAATGAGAATGCTTAGGTGGATGTCTGGGGTAACAAGAGTGATAGGATCAGAAATGACTACATAAGGGGGTCACTAAGGTGGTGGAAGTATCAAAGAAAGTGCAGGAGGGGAGGCTGAGATGGTATGGACACCTGTTGAGGAGAGATGAGGACCACGCTGGGAGACATACTATGGGAGTGGAGGTGCAAGGAAGAAGAAAGAGAGGGAGACCAAGAAAGAGATGGAAGGACTGTGTGAGAGGAGATTTACATGAGAAGGGAATTGATGAGGCAGAAGTGCAAGATAGAAATAGATGGAAACGGCTCATCCGAAACGGCGACCCCATATAAAAATGGGAAAAAGCTGGGAAGAAGAAGAAGAAGATATATATATATATATATGTATATATATATATATATATATAGATATATATATATATATATATATATATATATATATATGCACACACACTGGAAGACTGGGGCATCTAGAACGCTGCAGATCCAGCAGGAATAAAAGAAGGGTGTATTCTCCGAAATCCAAGCTGAGAGTTCTTACAAATGTGGACTAAAAAGATGAGATTTTGATGTGTACCATTTAGAGGCCGTAAGACCGTCCTTCGATTATATTCTAATAAATTTATATTTTTCCATTGTCATAAATTTATATTTTTCCATTGTTACAACCCTTTTCGCATACGTTTGTAAAGTGATGCTCATTTCATGACGGAAACAAAAATAAAATGATTAATTTACATTGTACAGAGTATGAAATATTACTGACGATTGCTCACAATTAGAATGTAGATATAGCTCTCTTGAAACGCATGTTTTGAGAGTCCATGATATATTGTACATTGAGAGGATTCATAAACAACTAATATCTATGTTGATCCTTTATATTCCAATAGAAGTTTTTTTTTTTATTTAAGTGACTCAAATATCAAGAAAATTATTAATTCCGTTCCTTTCATATCCGTTGATTATATAAAAAGACTTTCTTCTTTTCCTATCACTAAAGGTCTTTCCACCTCCAAAACAGCTCCTCATTGTAATTATGATCTCTGTCAAAAAAGGGAAAATTGCTGAATTTATGAAATAGAGGAAAATGTATAAATTCCCACTCAAAAGAATAACGCAAAATCCATGAAAAAATAATTACGGAATGACTATCAACATAACACGAAATTTCATTAAGCTTCAGAAAACTTTTTTTTTTTTTTTTTTTTTGGAATATAGTAACTGTTGTTAAGAAAACAAAGTAAAAATCCAGCCGCATAATAAAAAAAAAAATCCTGTTTTCCCATAACTATTTGAAAGAGACAGAAAATGTCAGCTAGAGCGGCGGGGGAGAGATGTGAGAAACTGGTTGTAATATTTTCACAATACCCTAAGAAGTACCACACTGGTATCGTTCATTTACTTACTACAGGGCACATTGACCTTAGGTTTGGTTATGATTCTCATTAATATGAACTCCTTATTTAAATTTGCAAAAATAGAAAAAAACATTCTTTAAGTTGATCAACATAAGACGGGGATATTTAAAACAAATTTCCTGAACATATCATCATTAGCATATTCTTATTATATTTGAATCTAACTAATTTCCAAAGTCACTCCACGCTGTAATAGAACGATATATGTACCAATGCACAATTCAGGACATTGTCAGAACAGTAGTGTAAAGTCTGGGAAACTTCATTTGATGAGGGCCTAGAAGTCGTGCTTCTAGTGAATTGCGTGAAATTCTCACAGGAACTACTTGCAATGGTTTAAAGACGTGAAAACAGAAATGGTACAGTGAATACTTTAACTAAATGGATCTAAAACGCACTTGAATGTAGGGAGAAAAATTCAAGTATATCATTACTGTGGTATCAGCCATGAAATTATATTGCAATTATTTTTTATATGAAATGTACAGTTGGCCAACATCAGAATGAACACATCTTAAAATGGAAAATGAAAAAAAAAACGACTGGTTGTAAGCAACAAGAGGGCATTTACATAAACAAATAAAGATTTAGATTTACGTAAAATCAATTTTTAAACGTAACGGGATCTTGATCCAGGTACGAAATGGTCCTAGGAAATTCCACTAAAGCATAAAAGGTTATTTGGCTGAACACATGAAAAGTAATGAGGGGAAGAAGAACCGCAATTGAGGAAGAACCTTTTTTTTCCTGTTAGCATACACAAAATATATATTCAAGCAATCGTAAGAAATTTGGTAGCACTGATAGGAATTGCTATACCTTTACAAATGTTGGCAATGATGCTACTACTTTCTGTAGCTCTTTGGTTCCAGGGTATCTGGCCCTTAGCACTCTTCATAGCAATCAAATCAATACAACTTATGTGGCACAAGGTAATAAGCAGACTCCTATTTGGTCATTAAATGATTGTTACTGTAGAAGCAGAATAATGTATATGCTGCGAAGCTATAATAAAGGAAATAATTTCCAATTCACAGAAAGTTAGAGAAAGAGAGTGATTGGATATCCGACTCTGTATTATTGTACCAGTCATTAAAAAATGATGGGTGGCACTGTGCCAGGTTGACCCCAGTGCCATTAGAAATAGATGGCTCCTGTATTTTACCTGGGCATCCATCGCTATAACCTCTCTGCCTTAGGCCTCTAATGGTCTGACGATGTTCTGGTGCTGTAAGAGACATGGGGGATTCCCTCCTTTTCTGGATACTGTGACAACCAGAGCAGGTGCAGAGCTAAGTACATCCATCAACTACTGGTACAAATCCTTAAGCTCTGTGACCAGCTGAAGTATGAAAGGGTGGCCCATCAGGGCCTCTGCTTCTAAGAGCTAAGATGTGAGGAAAGGAGTGATGAGGGTGTGAAGGCTCACAGACTAGGCTTGTAGTTGGTCTCATCATCTGTACTAGAGAGATATTGGCACTGCCAAGGGCACACAAGTGGCAGTGGCATTGAGTTTGTATCATATTTAGGATCCCAGACAGCATGGGATCTGGCACTGAGGCAGGCCCAGTCACAGGGAGTGCTTTGGAATTGGTCCCAATTTCTGAACAGGATTGAGTATGGCACTACCCAGTGCACTTAAGTGGCACTGGCGGTAAGGTAGTGGTACAAGTGGGATCTCCGTGTTGGGAGATGGTGATGGCATTGTCTAGTGCACCCAAGTAGCACTGGCAGTGAGGCTGGAGTGTGTCTGTGAATATTTTCTACATCTCATGGAGGCATTCAGCATCTGTATATCTTAAAAAGATTATTGGAGTACGGTGGTGGCAGGGGAGCCTGTCCAAATAGGACACTAGTTAACTTGCAGATTCAGGATGAATGAGGCCTCGTGATGTTTATAAATTCACAGGGGGTTTGCCTGAACCCATGAGGAAGTCTGTCATCTCTTATGACAGATATCTGTATGCCACTGTCATCGAAAGCTCAAACCTGGCACCCTTGGGAGTGGTGATCAATGGATGACACATAGATAGAGCCTTCTGCAGGAGTGCCAAGAGAAGTTTGAATAGCTGCCAAAGCAATGGTGGGCGTTAATGATATAACTGTGTCATAAGAGCCATACTGACGAGAATGCCCATATTGAGCCGTCATGTGCCCTTGTTTCTTACAATCTCTGCAGACTGCCTGATGATAGCCTAACTTGAATCCCGCTCCAACGGGAGCATTAGTAGCATGAGCCTAGGTGCTAGAAGCAGGGGAGGTGCTTATTTCTTTCCAGGTTTGTTGGGCCATTAATTAGCTCTGTGGCCTGCCCAGTTACAGACGTGGCAAAGGAACTGTTTTGGGATGGCTCCGTTCTTTAGGCTGAGTGGTGGCAGCAGTAAAATAAAGCAGTGACATCTTCTTATTTGGGGAACTCAGGTGAAACATGATGAGTTTCCCACTCATCAGCCAAGCAACAGTATTCAGCTACCATGGTGGGATTCTGCTTTTTGGTGTAGGTGGCAAGGGCCCTCAGCGCATAATAGAAGTCTTTTATTTTGAATTTCTCTACCATAGCATCAAAATTCTGGGATGGAAGAGATTCCATCCAGTGGCCAAAATTCTTATTCTTGCCATAGATCCAGTCAGTCCAGGTTTGCCAAACATCCTTGAGCAGACCACACCTGTTCTGTTGCCACCATTCTGGTGTAATCTCGTAGGCCTCTCGTTATAGCTTGGTGTACGAGAACAAGATATCCTTCCTCGTCTACAGGCAGTGAACTCGGAGTGAGGTGGACTTTCCATAGATTTGTTTGCCGAGGATTGATCCCCTCTCAGAAGGAGAGGTGGGTAGTTCTCAAATACCCATTAAATATTATCTAACCAGTGCTCAGGGTAGGCGAACATTGACCCATGGGAATGGACTAGGCTATTCACCCCTTGTAGTAAGGAGGGGTTTGCAACTCAGTTAGCAAATCGGCCCCTAGTCAAGGGAACTCGAGTGCACTAGCCCTCTGCGCTTCTCATTCTTCACATTCGCATTCTTCATATTCTATTCTTTCCCATTAAGCTTTATCCACTTGGGCATCAACCCAGGCAGTGAGGACTACTCCACGCAGGTTTTTTTCCAGACGAGTGCCTGAAATTGTCGAAGATCTTGTGCATGTGATGTCATACTGATGATGAACTGTCAAAGATAGCACTGCAGTGTACAATTGCAGAAAAATTCGTACTAGTGTATTGCCTCATTGTAAGTGTTTGGAGTGCCATCAATGGTGGCACTTGCAGTAGTAGTAAGCTTTCCTCTGGTTTGTCAACAGACAGGTAAGATGGCACCTAAGTACAATAATTTCCCACTTGACAGGATATGGATAGGTCCCCGCAGGACGTTTTAACGGGAATCTTACTTTCAGATTACATGATGTCATCTGCTGTTTTACAGTAAGGATTATCTTACCATAAGATTCATGTGACACTTCACGTTAATCATCCCTACTTTCACAATTACTGATGGCTGGAACAAACCAATGCAAGGCATACTTTGAGGATTCGAGGTATTCGAAGAATAGAGGGATTTGATAGTCAGTGCCTATAATAGGATACCAAACATCTGGGAGGCATCATTGTCTTCCGGAGATATGTGATAGTCAAGATTCACCTGATATATACTTGAAATTCAAGCATTTATTTTTGTTTCATTTCTCTATCATTTTCGAGTAGATGCACTGTAATTCCCGATCTAAACGCTATTAATGTATTTGGGAGTTGCATAAGGCAAGGAGGATATGTAATTTAACACTCATGGAATCGCAAAATAAATGAACACTTCTGGATGCAAGTCAAATATTATTCCACTTCACTTATTCTCTGAAAGAGATGCAATGGGGAATTCAGTTATATATATATATATATATATATATATATATATATATATATATATATATATATATATATATATATATATATATATATATGTGTGTGTGTGTATATGTATATATATATATATATATATATATATATATATATATATATATATATATATATATATATATATAACTGAATTCCCCATTGCATCTCTTTCAGAGAATAAGTGAAGTGGAATAATATTTGACTTGCATCCAGAAGTGTTCATTTATTTTGCGATTCCATGAGTGTTAAATTACATATCCTCCTTGCCTTATGCCAAACTCCCAAATACATTAATAGCGTTTAGATCGGGAATTACAGTGCATCTACTCGAAAATGATAGAGAAATGAAACAAAATAAATGCTTGAATTTCAAGTATATATCAGGTGAATCTTGAACTATCACATATCTCCGGAAGACAATGATGCCTCCCAGATGTTTGGTATCCTATTATAGGCACTGACTATCAAATCCCTCTATTCTTCGAATACCTCGAATCCTCAAAGTATGCCTTGCATTGGTTTGTTCCAGCCCATCAGTAATTGTGAAAGTAGGGATGTATATATATATATATATATATATATATATATATATATATATATATATATATATACATGCACATATACATACACATACACATTAAACATATACATATGCATATATATATATATATATATATTATATATATATTATATTATATATATATATATATATATATAATAGTATATATATTTCGAGTGTGCTGGGAGCATAATAAAAAAAATCTTCCAATTGCACATGCTTGAAAGAGTCTGCAAGTGTTTTGACTTTAAGGGATCCAGCCAATGGTTGAAATTTTTCCATTTGTGATATGTCCAGTCAGTCCATGACTGTCCAACTTCTTTGGATAGGCTACGCCAGCATTGTCTCCAGCATTCAGGTGTAATTTCGTAGGTTTTGTTGACTGCCCTTCTTAGAGCTTCCAGATCTCCCTGTTCAGCAGGGTCAGAGTCAACAGAGCAATCAAGCCATTGCCCTTCATGTGTTTGTTCAAGATTAAAGATACTTCAAGTGCAGTGCAGACATAATTAACAAAAACGTTCTCTATACGACCAAGGCATGCTTCAGGTTCAGTTTCTGACCACATCTGAATAAGCGTGATCATGCTGCTTAGAGCGGACTGGAATGTGGCTGGAGAGGGGTGATCGGGTCTATGTTGGGCGGGTGCTATGGCACAGTCATGGCGAGCTTGTTCAAGAGCCAACTCATGGGCATCCTGGGCTTCTAGCACTAGTCTCTCCTTCTCCTCCCTGGCATCTCTCTCTGCTCTTTCCCTCTCCTCCCTGGCTTCTCTATCTGCTCTTTCCCTCTCTGCTTTTTCCCTCTCCTCCCTGGCTTGTTGATCCCTTTGAGCTTTAGTCACTTGGGCGTCGATCCAAGTTATTAGGGTTTCTCCTCGGAGGCCCAGACCCTGTCTGACTTCTAGAAAGGTCTGGTATAATTCAGCATAAGAAGCCATGGTTGTGTGAGAGAGGTTTATTGTTGAGTATTAGTCCTCTATATGGAATGGTGAGTGCCCACAATGACACTGGTATTAAGTAAGATGGTGTGCTGTAGAAAGAGGTGCGGTACTGTGAAAGCAGAGTCAAGATGGAACCGCAGGTTGCGAATCTGTGGAACCACCAAGGCAGGAAAATAGGAAAGAGAATAAAACTTGCTTGCTGGTCCCATGGGACGAAGTTTTACTCAAAATAATGATAGTGGCACTGGGCCAGACACATGAAGATGGCCTGGGAAAGCCAAGAACTGAAAGGCTAATGAAAGGGCCCTTGCAGGATGATGTAGTACTTACACACGACGATTGGTCGTCGTCGAGTGCGAATAGACGTTCAGTGAACAGTTAGTGGCACAGGTGGTGCATAGATTTAGTTCATAAAGAAGAGGATTGTTAATGTTCCTGAAAGAACAAAGTTTGTGGGTCCCTCAGGATATTTCGTTCGCATGGAACGAGGATAACATCAAAGTGCAGGTATTAAGGACTTGTGCACAGACAAAACCGGCTATTGCACAAGTTTGGTAACGTACACACAGGCTGGTACTGATGTTCGTGCATAATAATTAAATATAATAAATGCATGCGAAGACCCAAAAAATCAAACTGCAGACATTAGTGACTTGTGCATGGATGAACCGTCTGGCTATTGCACAAGTTGGTATGTTAGTTTTCGAAAACAGGGTAAATGCACACCGGCTGGTACCGATGTTCGTGCAGCAGTTACATAATAATTAGGTACAGTGAATGTGTGCGGAACACAGCAAAAATCGATTAAAAGTAATAAAGACAAAAAAATTTTAATAGTAAAACTGAAATGGCGCTAATGAGCGAGTAAGCTGTGAATTGTAAATAGGCTTGTGATATCGGCCCCATTGTAAGACTTGCACATGACATGAGTAAATATTATTCTGCTCTCACAAATAGTATTCAAGAATGTCTTCCCGCATAGAAAATATGTTATCGATTGAACCATTAACACAAAGACACCGCGTTACAAGGTATGGAATGCATTAAGTGAAAGACTTCACGCCCAGGACTGTCAAATGTTAGGTCTGTCTATCGAAGCTTGCAATGATTAGACAATGGTGATCCCGTTCGTGCTAGCGACAGTAAACCAACACGGATACTCCTTGTCATATGAATGCAAACACAGTTTCGATATTTACGTTGTTATTATTTATTCACCTCGAATTTTTCCATGAATTAGTATTACGATGGTACGTGAATAAAGCTACTATGCCAAATTACCCAGTCGAGTTAAGAGTTTGTACAAGAGAATTCAAAGGCTCAAATAACGAATAGGTTACTTGGAAGACAGGTGCCTTTTACACGGAAGTTGCCAGAAAGGATTTCCAAGCTGGAATGAATATCGTCGGTTTTCGGCAGCAATTTAACACTTTTCCGTCAATTTAACAATTACCAATGGTCATCTGTGCACTTCCGTAACTAATGCCTAACTACTAGAGACATCATGTCTCGCAGATAACATACACTAATGAGAACACAGCTAAAATATATGCGCTTGTGTTATCATCACGTTTGAACACTTAGGAATAATAATAAGTAAAATGTGAAAAATTAAAATACTGGAATAAAGTACTTACAGTTGTGTACTGCTGTTCACAGGTGCAAAGGCGCGAAAAGAGATAAAGAGGGTTTTACTATAAAGATTTGTTTCTCTCGCAAACTCTCATACTAGTCAGTGGGACTGATTGTTACTCTAATGAGAGATTAATTAAGACTGTAATTATGTGATGCTGGCCAAGGTCACCATTTGTTATGTGGGTGGCTGTGTAAAGTTTATCCTTTACTCTGAGATTAACTGACATTGGACAAGACAAGGTGCCATGCAGGTAACAACAGAGAACAGGGGAAAAAAGCTATTAAAATTGATGGATTTAAGGGAGATGCAATGTTACATTTAACTAAGATAATTATTATTTCAATCAGAAGAGCTGAAGGCGCTAGCTTTGAGGCATAGAGGTTACGTTAATTAACAAGTCAATTAGCGCCACCATGAAAACCACAGAAAGTGTAAATCCCTTTTATGAAGAACCTGGAATTTCAGGAATAAAATATTTGTGTCAATCATCACAAATCATAAAACAATAGGTTAGCAAGATATATGAGAGGATGGTCAATGCTCGACTTGTGTGGTATTTGGAGTCAAAGAATCTTTTATCTAATCGGCAGTTTGGCTTTAGGAAAAATAGAAGTACTTCTGACCCTTTGATGTTCCTTACTCGGGCGATACAAAATGCTTTTGCCGTGCAAAACCAGACTATTGCAGTGTTCATTGACCTAGAAAAAACCTACGACACTACCTGGCGAGGGGGTATCCCTATGCAACTTGTTGACTGGGGTATTATGGGTAATTTGTTCTATTGTCTTAAAGAGTTTTTGTCAGAACATTACCTGAAAGTAAGAGTGGGCTCTCACATTTCTTCTGCTTACCCTCAAGAAGAAGGGTTACCTCAGGGAAGCGTCCTTAGTCCAACACTCTTTAATGTAGCTGTCAACAGTCTACTATAAGAAGTTCCTGTCGGGGTGCATGGTCTGGCTTTTGCTGATGATTATGCAATAATCTGTAGTAGGTCTACAGCTGTCGAAGCTTGTCAAAAGATCCAGACTGCTATTAATGCTGCAACATTATGGGCCAGTGCTAAAGGGTTCAAATTTTCTCCAGAAAAAAAACAAAGATATATGATTTTGTCGATTAGGAAGAGTGGAAGAGATCCCTACGTTGTTTTTAAATAGTTCCATTTTACCTTATGAAGTTAGCATTAAGTATCTAGGTGTTACATTTGATAAAATGTAACTTTTACTCAACATGTTAATGAAGTTGTGTGTAACGTGAAGCTTCATCTTAATATTGTTAAAGTTGAGCCAAATTTTAATTGGGGGCCAGATTGAATCACCCTTTTGAGGATATACCAGGTTTTATGCCTAAGCAAAATTGATTATGGTTGTCAAGTTTAAGGTTATGCATGCAAGACAACACTGCAGAAATTAGATGTTGTCCATAATATGGCTTTACATATTTGTACAGGAGCCTATAGAACTTCACCAGAAGAAAGCCTATATGTTGAGTCAGGTTTTCCCCCACTATATATCCGTAGGGAGGAATTAGGCTTGAGATACATATCAAGAGTACTTACGTCAAAGCTGAACCCCAACTATAAGTACGTTAAAGAACCAACTGATAGAGCCCCAAATAGACCTAGACTGCCAAAGCCGCTTGTTCAACTAGCAAGGTCTGCAAGGGAGGTGGGATTACTACCTCCTGCAGTAACTGAAATTTCACCCTCAAAGTTTCCTCCTTGGAATAGACCATGCTTAGAGATCTGCCCAATTAGGGACAGCAGGAGCAACAGTTCTGGTGATCAGTTAAGGGCAAGTTTCTTGGATCATCCTTCTGAACATGGTGATTCTCATCATATATATACTGATCGCTCAAAGGGTTCTGATGGTGTTGGTTGCTCTGTAGTGACAAGTGATTATATAATTAAAAAGAAGCTTCCATCTACTTCCTCTATTTTTACAGCTGAACTGCTGGCAGTTTTGACTGCTCTTAAGTATATTCTTTTATAGTATTTGTACTAACAAGGTTTTTGCCATTTTTACCGACTCTTTGAGTGTGTTATCCTCTCTTAGAAGCCTGATCTCTTGCCACCCTTTAGTGCAAGAAGTAAAAGATTGGTTTTATCTTTTAATTAATAGATGAGGTTTTTCTGTTAGGTTTTATTGGGCTCCATCCCATGTTGGAATTGTTGGGAATGAGTGAGCCAACGCTGCAGCTAAGGCTGCAACTAGGCTTAGGCACATTCCCAACATGGGCGTTCCTGTTCTAATTTTAAAAGTACCATTCAATTTTATTGTAGAGACCAGTGGCAGGCCCACTGTTCTACTTTAGATAATAATCTTAAATTAAAGTCCATTAGGTCTACTGTTCATCCTTGGCCTCATAGCCGGATGGATGGAAGGTCCAAGATAGTTTTAGCTAGATTGCGTATTAGCTACTATACTCACGGCTATCTAATGATGAGTGGAGCGGATAGGCAGGATCCTCGCTGTTCCACCTGTCTTTTGGATTTGACTGTGGTGCATATTTTGGTGGAGTGCCCTCATTTTGAAAACAAACGTAGAGCTTGTTTGCTGGCAAATAAGACTCTTGCCGATATTTTAGGTGAAGGTGCTCAGGCAGAGCAAATCTGACATTTTTAAAAAATATAACTCTTTTTTACGAATTGTAATTTTGTTCCCTTAATTGTTTTGGGTTTCTTGTTTGACTTTTATGAACGAATGAATTGTATGTTAGATCGGTTGAGTGCATGTTTGTTTGTGTCTTTTTTTTTTTTAAAGATGTATATGCTACAAGTTTAAAATACACAGAAAACCTACAAATAACAATCTTATTATTAACAGTTACTCCTCACAAAATTCTCAGCATTTAGATCAATGTTTCTTAGAGCTAGAGCTTTTAATATCTGTAGTCTGGAATTTATCAGTGAGGAACTAGAGTTTATATATCAAGTTGACATTCAAAATAATTTTAAATTGGAAGATATAAATTATAGTCTAACATTAGCAAGAAAAATATTTTACTCATATAAGGAGAAAAATAGAAAACTGGATTTTATATCTTTCCCATACCTTCCCACATTAGAGTGTATAGTATTCCCCCTAAGATTACTTGGTTTTTAGTACAACTTTTTCATATCCGAGCACCATTGGAAAAATTTTAATTCATAAGAGTCCGGAAAACAATGAAGGAGTCATTTATAAGATACCATGTAGGATGGGTGGTTTTTATATAGGAAAATCTGGGTAGACACTCGAAAAACGCATTTTAAATCATATATATTATATATTATATATATATATATATATAATATATATATATATATATATAGAATATATATATATATATATATATATATATTATATACTATATATATATAAAATCATATCATATATATATATATATTATATATATATATATATATATATAGATATATATATATATATATATATATATATTATATATATATATATATATATATATATATATATATGTATATGTAGAGATATATCTATATATTATATAACAAATAATATATAAATATATATATATATATATATAATTATATTATATATATATATATTATATTATATATATATATATAATTATAATTTATATATATATAATAAGATATATATTATATATTATAATATATATATATAAATATATATATGATATATATATATATATATATATATATATATATAGATATATATATATATATAGTATAATATAGATATATATATATATATATATATAGTCTATATATATATAATATATTATATAGATATGACATT
Source organism: Macrobrachium nipponense (assembly GCF_015104395.2). Lineage (NCBI taxonomy): Eukaryota > Metazoa > Arthropoda > Malacostraca > Decapoda > Palaemonidae > Macrobrachium > Macrobrachium nipponense. The sequence continues at coordinate 4,402,587 of NC_087221.1, read as the reverse complement.
ATATAAGTAATGCTTTATGTGTTCAAAGCAGTATGTGTAATGTACAGAATTACTGGGTCGGGTCAGAGATTTTATTTAAGAGCACAAGTTTTATTGAAAGAAATTTAATGGAGACAAACTTCATTGTTCACAGCAAAGGAAAAAAATTTTTTTTCCCCTAGTTTGTATAAATTAGATCAGATAAAATTGGATTATGTTATCCATTACCTATCATATAGTATGTTATGCTGCTTCAAATGGACGTATTACCTCATTTGATATTTTGGTATTTTTCATTTGTTCAACTACTATTCTTGTTTTCTTGTTATTCTACTGCTGAATAGTTTGTAGTTTTTGGTAACTGTATTCCATATGTTTAAGACTTTAGGCCTTTCTTGGCTACATTGTAAACTTTATCTCTTACCTTAATAACGCTCCTAGAAGAAGCCCATTGGAGGACGAAACTGTTGAACATTTCTGAGATAAACTAATATATATATATATATATATAATTATATATATATATATATATAATATATATATATATATATATATATAT